>NW_025944539.1:828275-918222 GCF_000764305.2 Hyalella azteca
AATTTCAGCCAAGTCTCCTCACCCGCCAACGCGAGTATAATTTCAGCCAAGTCTCCTCACCCGCCAACGCGAGTATAATTTCAGCCAAGTCTCCTCACCCGCCAACGCGAGTATAATTTCAGCCAAGTCTCCACACCCGCTAACGTGAGTACAATTTCAGCCAAGTCTCCTTACCCGCTAACGCGAGTACAATTTCAGCACAGTCTCCTTACCCGCTAACGCGAGTACAATTTCAGCACAGTCTCATCCCCCGCTAACGCGAGTACAATTTCAGCCAAGTCTCCTTACCCGCTAACGTGAGTACAATTTCAGCCAAGTCTCCTTACCCGCTAACGCGAGTACAATTTCAGCACAGTCTCCTTCCCGGTAACGCGAGTACAATTTCAGCCAAGTCTCCTCACCAGCTAACGCGAGTACAATTTCAGCACAGTGAGAATATAGCGCCTTTAGTAAAACTTTAGGCTGAAATTCTCATCCACCTAGCCAGCGCCCGCACTAAAAGCTACAGGACCGAGTTACATGGATATCTTTAGGAAAAAATTTGAATTCAAGTCTGAAATCAGAGTCGTTTCAGTAATTTTTTAGTATCCGTTAAACGTTGACCTGTTCTCAGAATGTTTGTGAAACAATAACTTGACCAAAAGAGGAACGAGCGCAACTTGGTCCATGAAAAAGTATCAATACGCTGGTAAAACATTGTCTTAAGCAAATAAACTATAAAATTAAATGTTAAATTATAAAAGTTTTATTTGGTAACTCTTCAATATAAACAGATCTTAGTTATAATTTATCAAAAAATATTGCACAGTGTAACTGGCGCCTTCAGTTTCGAAGTGGACTTTCATTTTCTTCGGGGAAAAACTTGAACCTCAAAACAACCAAAAAAAGAAGCCAATAGCGAGCATGAAGCGTTGTTTACGGTCGTGTTTTGAAGCTGCTTAAGGGTTTCTTAATGGGCTTCTTCCGACCCTGCAAAAATTTATTTCCAGATTACATATGGTCCATCGTTGGCCGTCTCCAATTCGCCTATAATCGTTATGAAGGTGGACAGAGACTCCATCTAGCGAGGCGTAATGGAGCAACTGCAAGACGGATTATCGATACCGTGAAACATCGATCGTTCAATTTGTCGTTGACGAATTATCCTGAACGTCAATTTGAAGCGACGGTCGCGCGTCTCCGCTCTGAATGACGCGCGATTTATCGGTAACGGACGTCGACGCTGCAGAGGTTGACACTATAGCCCGCGCTTACTAACGTAATAAAGACGAGTTCTTAATAGATTACCGGGCTAAAAAGATATGATTTATGAGCAGCCGTGCAGCTCTGAAGATAATGAGAATCATTGTGGAGACTAGGGTTCGGATTTGCAATTGATGGAGACTGCCTCAACAGTTTCACTGGGAAGACCTAGATTTCTTTTCAAAGCTTTACGAAACAAAGGCACCGTTTTAATTAATGATAAATGTATAGCGAATCAATTTGTCTCCTATTGAAAGTTATGACGTAAATGCGGAATCGTCATTCCTTATCATATGCAGTAATTAGTGGCTTAAAAAAAAGTTTTCTCTTTCAGTTTTGAGTTGCAAGTATAAACGAGCGAAAAATGACATTTATCCCATCTTTTATAGAGGACGCTCGGTAAAAGTAAAGTTGAGGGACAGATTACAACTAAGCCTCTCGCAACTGAGCTTAAGGCCCCGTGATTACATTCTAATTTAGAAGAATTATTCAGGAAAGAAAGTCACTTTTAATGACATTGTTCTTACAGAATAAATCTGCTTTGCTACACAATGGAATGCCTCGCTGTTGTGATACAGTCTAGAATGTAAAGCCTACGTCCAAGATGGGAATTTAAAATTGTTTAGCGTGGGTGGAATAATTAAGACATTATTTTTGTTGTCATCCTGAATCTGCATATAAAATAGTCCTCCGAAGTCAAAATAAAATTCAATGTCAGTTTTATTTAAATAAAACATTAATTTTTCATATACATATTTTGCCGAGATATTTTTTTACTTCCCTTTTAAAATTTTTTCGGCAAGCGAATATCGTACAAGACATCTTGTCAGGAGTTAAAGATTGAGATAGTATAAAGATATAATTAAGATTAAGCTTAGTAAATAGATTTAGCTTAATATCGAGATAGAGCTCAATAGGGATAAATATTCATGGGGATAAATCTTAACATAGAGATAAATCTTAATACGGAGATAAATCGTAATATCAAGATCAATCTTAATATAGAGATAAAGCTTGAGATAAAGAAAAAGCTTATTATCCGGTATATTCTCAACGAAATTACAATGTTCCTTCACTTTAGTAGTGAAGCAAGTTCGTTTTGCTAATGCAAATTCGAGGGATAACAACTTCAATATTTTCATACCGTACAAAAAGATTTTACGTCCTAAATCCTAAATACTACAAGCTTACAACAAGGAAAACCGATACACGAAGATGGCAAATACAATTAATGATGCCCTATTGGTTCTAAACTAGTAGTACGCGTACCATTAGTGGTACGCGTACCATTAGTGGTAAGTGAGGGTCCTCTAAGTGGTAGGTACTCGAGAGCAATTTATTGTTAAATAAAGAGCCCTCTGTATGGCAATATCCTTCTAAGTGGTACTCGAGGGCACTTTGTGTGGCATGAGCTGTCTATGTGGTACGTGTAAAATTTGGGGTCATGAACGGCTTCTTAGTCCCTTTCTACTTATGTTTTACTTCAAAATTTATTTACGTGAATCGGCCGAATACAATAAGTGACCGATTCGCGTCTGATCCAGTTCTAAGCCGAGTATGGCTAGCCTCTAAAGTCCTAAAACAGAATCTGGATTTAGATGAGGTATTGTGACGAATTATATAATCTACCGGTAACTGGCATCTGTTGCTACAAGCACCTAGCCTGGTCCCAAGAGTTAGATTCAAAGATGACATTCACCTAATGCACTATTATCTGTTGAATTCAGACAGAACATTTACTTTACCCACTAATTATTTTTACTGTAAGTTTAATAAAATGGAACTAATACTACATATCAATGGTTAACATGCAGTCGTTTGCTGGCCACGGATAACTGGCGGTACACGTACGAATAGGCACGAGCCCTCAAGCAGTACTCGGTCACGTCACATGCAGAGGCAGTAACTGCAATGCTGTAACTTCACTGCAGTAAATGCACTGATGTAACTGCACTGCTGTAAGTTCACTGCAGTAACTGCACTGTTGTAACTTCACTTTACACTGCCCTGCAACAACTGCACTGATGTAAATGCATTGCAGTAACTTCACTGGCTGCAGCAATTGCACTGCTGTAGCTGCACTCCCGTAGCTGCACCTCTGTAACAGCACGAAAGGGCTTACGGAAAAATACGTACTCAGCAGTTGATCGCTCATAAACAATGCTCTTCATAAAAGGTAGGTGCTAACCCCCTGAAAATAGCCTTGTCACGCACAAATGAGATGCTCGTTACCGCAGCTGCGTGGACACCTTAGCCCACACGTCACCCATAATACCCACTCACACAGCCTATTATTCAGCCCACACGTCACCCATAAAACGCACTCACACACCCTCTTATTTTCTCCGAGTCGTCGCTTTCCTGATGCATTGGCCGGTGCCCCCACAACATCATCATGAACATCATAAGAATTGCATAGACATGCATAATTTTTCTTTTGCCCTAGAGAGCAGAAGGGACCAAAATTTACAGCGATCGTTTTGTGATTCGTTAATGTGTTATGTTAAATACGTCAAAAGAAATAGTCGAGTTTGTTAAAATTAGCAAAAGGAATTTTCTTCACGGTTCAGCATTGATGTAAGCCTTCACACTTAAAACCTATTGTAATATAATCAATGAGTATTCAGCAAGATTACTAAAATAATGGAGTTTCGATGCATAGATGGATTTATAATGTGTTCAATAACCTCCTTGCTATCCACTACACAGTTGTAGTAGTGCACCGACACAGTCTCATTATCCTCCTAGTTATCCTCTGCTCAGCGGTATCAGTGCACCGACAGTCTCATTATCCTCCTAGTTATCCTCTGCTCAGCGGTAACATTATCCTCCTAGTTATCCACTGCTCAGCGGTAGCAGTGCACCGACACAGTCTCATTATTGTCCTAGTTATCCTCTGCTCAGCGGTAGCAGTGTGCGCATGAAAGCCTCCAATTAGATCGCATTCCAAGACTCTAGGAACATTCCCGCCAGACGGCGTTCCTGCTATCAAATAGTTTCCGATTGGCAAAAGTTTTAATTTGAAGTACGTGCAGAAATGGTCTAATGACATTATTTAATATAAGTAAATAGGGTACATTGCGCACCTGGATATAGCAGGATTCTAAAAAATCACTTGATATAAATCGAAAGTTCTTGCTATGATGCGAGAAATGAATTACATATTAGAAAGTCAGAAGTTTGGAGATAAATTGCTTGAAAAGAATTTATTTAGCTATCAGCAGTACGAGGTGCAACCGACGAAAGTGTCTGTTGCTTCTCTGCTACGGTGCACTCAGTAACAGAATATATGCTTTCTCGTGTGTGGGACGAGTTTGGTTACCGTTTAGATGTTTGCCGAGCAGCACCTATTAAACATTTATAAATATTAAAAAACTTTGAATCTTTCTCTTTCCAATGGAGTATAAATTACTCATTTTGAATTTATACTTAAATAGATACGAATTTATTAAATTGTGTCCATCATTTAGAATAACCCTGAATTATTTAATAAAACGAAGCATTCCTTTGACACAAAAAAAATGAATATTTTGCCTCACAGCTCCAGGCCTCAGGACTTACACGCATTTGCAAAACTGTCTATTTCAAGGAAACACAAACTATGTGCAAAATATGAGCTCATTTTCGAAGAAAATAATTTTTGACATTAGCCAATTCTTGAAAAAATGTCAATGTACGTACAGACTTGCATAAAAGGCAAAAAAAAAAACATTTTCTGGTGACGTTCATCTTAGATATTTTATTTATGTCGTGAAACAAGAAAAATACTCCACTGAAATTCAGACGCCGAAAAGTGGTCGAGGCGAATATTGCAGCGTCGGCATAAATGGCTAAAAAGCTTTGCAGTAAAGCAGACTTGGCGACGCCTCCTGAGACTCTAACTTCCTCTGGTATTCAAAGATAGGAAATAGAGTCGACATAATATAACATTTTCTCATTACTTATTTTTTATGGCGCATGCATTAGGTATCCTTGCTTTCTCATAGTTGCGTCTCAATAATGCTTTCCAAAAGTAGACTTTGTTGAATTACTTCTCAAATGCACAGTTTACATGTCCTGTTCGCCTGCTTGCGAGTCACGCGCAAGATCCCTGTACGTTGTAGGTTTTGTTATCATCTTCAGTTTTAGTTCGGTGCTGGCTCGAGAATTATGAATAGCAAATATTTGGTACGTGTGTTTTAGTATTTTAATATTTAGTATTAGATATAGTTTTAGTTATTAGTTTAGTTTTAGTATTATATTCTTTTTAGTATTTACAGCAGTTTTTATATCATGAACATGACAGATGTTCGAAATCAATGATTTTACTTCTCGATAAGTCATGCCTTTTGTGCAATAATAATTTTTAGTTACCATTTTTGTCATTGTATCTCGCTTGTTCTTTTCAAAAAATATAATTTTAGTAAGAGTGAACGGCAAAATCATGTATTCAAAGTTTTTCTTAATGAATATCCGTAACGAAACACATTTGATTCGTGTCAACAACACACTTTTCCTGGGGGGAAGGATACCTAATTACTATAAATTCAGGTGATAAAACAATATACATCACATCTTAAAATAATTACGCATGCTGTGTAAAGATGCATCGTAAACGTCTCTATGGAAGGTCTTAGGACAAATTATCTGTTTCCACGACAGTACAAATTATCAAATGCCGTCGACACAACTTTTCATATCTCATAAACATGTTCACGTCTTCTTATTATTGCTACGTCCCGTAGGCCCCGTAAAACTTGATGGGTGGGGCAGCAATCTAGCTGAAGGCCGCGGTATAAATGGATCTCACTGAGAGAAATGAACCGCATGCAAATATCGCCCGGAGAATTGATCATATAAGATCGCCTAATCTCGACCGAGCAGATAGTTTAGTTCAATGTTTATTCTCTATGCTTAAGAATGTATTTCCTAGAAAGAAAACTGCACCTAACATCGATTTGAATTGAATAAATTATATATTGAACTCAATTTGACATCAGTAGGGCATGCAAAAGCAACAGGGATTGCTAACAAGCTTTTACACCTCGCGAGCTTTCGAAAAAAAAAACTTTAGCGAAAAATAAATATGCAGAAAATTCAGGATAGCTTAAATTTATATACAAGCAGGTCATATACAGAAAGGCCCCAAGTTGAGATAAAGATTTGTAAGTACTTTTAATGTTGATATCACAAATAATATAATAAATAGGGATGAAAGTTTTGCATGTTTTCAATAATATTCTTGCAATTAGGATTTTTGGGCGTGTGTATAAAATCAGAAGAAAAGAAAGAGAAAGTTTCTTAGAAAGAAAATAATTTATTAGAATGAATAAATAAAGCTTAATTTGATTTAATATATTTGTAATAGACCGTTCTGCTCACTGAAATTCACACACAAATTTTTACAAATAAATTCCATTTAGAAATAAAAAATTTCAAGTGAAAGCATGACATGATTTTTTAAATTACTAGTTTTTATAACTAAATAAAACCAGTTAAACATGTACGAGATGAATTATTTATAAAATATCCAACAGAGCAAAACTCATCTTCTAATTTGATCTCGGAAAGACAAGGCCCAAGGCTTTAATTTCTTAAAAAAAACATGGCATTTCAGTTGCAAAAAATAAACTAAATTCTTGTATTTTACAACGGAAAATAATCAATCAAATCGTATCATCAATAATACCATGTTACATATGGAGTTGTAATATGGTAAAATATATAACATTATCATCATGCCTGGAGCATGATGATAATGTTGGACATGAGACATTGGAACATGAACGACATGAATACTGAAGAGAAGATAAGAATCATGTTCATTCAAAATCGCATAAAACAAGATCTAGGAAGTATGATACGGTATGCTGGTCTTAATGGCTAAAGCATCTGAACGTTGTCTCGACATGCGCTGTGCCTTTGTTTACGGTTAGATTAACCGTCAATGCTTCGAGTTTCTAAGGACCATTTAACCAGTAACAGTCAATAGACAAACGGTTATAATGACCTTATTGTTTATTATGATCTAAACCCTTCCATATTGAATTTTATCTTATAAACTCATCTTACTGAATGTCGCCATCTAAATAGGATTATCTATCCCCATCTTATAGGATTGAATAGGATTATCTACCCCATCTTATTGTATAATACCTTATAAACTCGTCTTGTTGAATGGCATTATCTACCCCCAACTTATTGAATATCATAATCTTAACGCATCATATTGAATATGATCATCCTAAGACAAGACGATCTTCATTCAAGCAGATCTCATTACTCACCACCATCGTCGCTGTACTGCAATCTGTCGTCGTTCCACTGTTCGCGGAATGTCATTTGAATCCCGAACTCCTGGCAGAGAAATGATTTTAAGATAAGAAACCTTCGGATAAAATTACATAAGAAATTAGTTATTTCTTTACTAACAATTATTATATTTATTTATTTATGAATCAAGTTTTCGCTTTTGATACTTTTTACGTATCAGGGATACGTCTGGTTTGATTTCGGTTCGCACTTTGGGTAAGAAAGTGTCATAATTTGCGCAATATAAATTGATTCTTCCGAGTATCGAAATATATTATTCTATAGCCTTAAATCGAGGGCTGTCACATCAGTTAAAATTCGTTTCTTAAAATATTTTATTTTATTATTATCTTTTTCACATATTCATAAGCAATACAATCCCGATGAGCTTTAATTTTCCGTCAAGGCTGGGAGCGGTTAGACTTTTTCAACGACTTCTTGCAATTAGACATAATTCATGCTAGTTTAACAATTTCCTCATAATAAAATAACAAATAAATACTCCAGAAAATTCAAAATTAGCGCTGGCAAGAATGGATTACATAGCAACATGAGTAATTACGAAGTTCAATTTTGTTTTTGTTAAAGGCTCTGATAAGAGAGAAAAATAAAGCTTAATAAAAATATGAGTGAACTCTGGCCCTAGAATTTTTGGCATGCCTATAATAGATTGATATTTTCTTCTGATTCTGTAACTAGTGGCAATTTATCAAGTATATTATTCTCCTATCAGCTAAATTACATATTTTGTCATTCTCCACTTAGTGACCTAGTTGGGATGTTGTTCAATTCTTGAATTAGAGACCAAAAGTTATGCAAGAATGCCCCAAATATTGACGATTTTCCTAATGAAGATATAAAAATCTAAGATAAAACATTCCATTGTAATATTGAACATTTTTATTACTTAAATTATTAGACGCCAGCGACTTGTAAAAGTTCATGACTAGTACTCAGTTCGTGACTAGCACTCAGTTTATGACTAGTACTCAGTTCGTGACTAGTACTCAGTTCGTGACTAGCACTCAGTTTATGACTAGTACTCAGTTCATGACTAGTACTCAGTTCATGACTAGCACTCAGTTCATGACTAGTACTCAGTTCATGACTAGCACTCAGTTCATGACTAGCACCCACTTCATGACTAGTATTCAGTTCATGATAAGTATCACTAGTACAAAAGTACAATACAACCTACCATGTTGTAGTCGTCTATCTTGGTGATGGCTCGTATCATGATGTTGATGACAACTCTAGTGTAGTCAGCGTGTTGATCTGTGAGACGAAAAAAACTTGGTTCATTCCAAATTATCGAAATTGTATTATTATTCTACCATCAATTGTTATTAATTATATATTATTATAATTTTAATTATTATCGACGCGTTTTCTTCATCTGCCGCAACGTTCCAACCGAAACAAACAGTGCATTTCAAACAATGATACATCAATGTCTTATCATAAGGACTTGAAAGATGAAAAAATATCGTTTTCAAATTCAGAATTAAATTACAATTTTCATTAAATTCATCCAGATGTCAAAACCAGATATTACAATTAGTCCGAATGTCATGTGGGCTTTGACGAGAGGCAGTATACATTTAATGTACGAGCCTGTCGATTGGAGAAGGAACTTAAATTTAAATTTCAAGTGGAATCAGAAGAGCAATTTTCTTCTAAGCCATTAATTCGTACATAGAGGTAACAAATAAATAGATTTATAAACTTGATGTTTTCCATCAAACATGATAAACTAAAATAAAACGTGCTACTAAATTTTTAGTCATCAAATCTTCGAAAACGTAAAGGAAACCTTAAAATCGCCGATGCTCCTTATTCTTATTTAACATTTTGACGCAATTAAAAAGTGCATTTTTTAGCGGCACTCCCATTCGCTTTCTCTGCAGCAGAAAACACAGAGGATATGGATGCCAAAACGAAGTATTTGGCACCAACCAACAGGATTACAGTCAACGAGCTGTCCGAACTGACTAGAGGCTTAAATTGACTATAGACTAGAGACTAGTGACTAGAGGCTTAAATTGAGCCATGAGAGCATGAAGGGAAAAACAAAATGTCAGGCTTACGGTGAGGCATGGAAAAATGGCCTCCAGTCAACTCCGTAAATTCAATAACTCTTTTCGCACTCGTTCGTTGGGCGGAAAGGTAGAGATAAAGCAATGAAAGATGTAGGGAAAGTTTGATTGAGTATTTTTTGATTAAAAAATTAATGTAACACAAAATTAATTCAGATATTTCTCGTTTAACTGGTCCAGTCAGCCTAAATGCATGTGCTCCGTGAACATGGCGAGAATTCACGTTTTGTAATATGCTTCCGAGATAACTATATATATTTTTACTCATTTTTTAATTACACTAAATTCAACAGAAAATATAGTTGAAATCCACTCAAACAAAATTAAAAAGTTTAAGGCTAAAAATATTATCAAAAGTCTTCGCGTGGAAGGGTTTTTTAGCTCTACAACAGTTATTAATTCACTGAAAGTGAAGCTCGCATCAATAATTATATGCAAGGCTTATACAGAGTAACGCTTCCTAAATATGCCAATTAATCTTTAAAAGCGAACAAAAAACAATATTATAACAATGATATATCCTCGAGTAAAGTGCAAGAATGCGAACATGTTGTACAAAAAAAAAATATCTAACACTGTAGAAAAAATCTCGACATGATCCGCGACTTGTGGCAAGTCACAACAGCGCTGGCTATTTAAGACATAGCGGTGTTTTTAGCGCATTTTCTCATTTATGGAAATAATGCACTATTATGCTCGCCGTGTCCGTCTGTCTGTCCGTCCGTCTGTCCGTGACCTCAAGTTTTCGTCGACGAGAAAATGCGCTCTCTGTCACTCACTGCAGTGAGTACTGAGTTATATTTTTTTAAAGCAATGCGAAGTAGGCCATAGAAGCGCAGTCCGAGACTCGGAAATCCTCGAAGCGAATAGCGCGGTGCCAAATATTGGGGCGTATGTCGCGCAGGGTCAATCCTCGGCTGACTTGCAATCACCTCGGACAATCCCTGTATGGCTGCTACAGCGGCGGACAATCCCTGTATGGCTGCTGCGGCAGCAGGCAATCCCTGTATGGCTGCTACAGCGGCGGGCAATCCCTGTATAGCTGCTGCGGCAGCAGGCAATCCCTGTATGGCTGCTACAGCGGCGGACAATCCCTGTATGGCTGCTGTGNTCTTATACACATCTAGATGTGTATAAGAGACAGCTGTATGGCTGCTGCGGCGGCTAGCAATCCCTGTATGGCTGCTGGACCGGCAGGCATTGTATTATTATTAGTGCGTTAAAATGTCAAACGCGGTATGCTATTATGCGGCGTGTTCATTTATGCCATCACAATATGTTATGCCGTGTCGTTAAGCCATTACAATACGTTATTTTATGTCGATATGCCATCGCAATGTTATTTCATGTCGAAATGCCATCACAATTAGTTATTTGAAGCCATTGAGCCATCACAGTCTGCCACAGCGTTATGCCATGCTCCTACGTCCTCACGCCACAACGGTATGTCATGTATAAGTAGCAACTTCAAGTTCAAGCAACTTCAACTCCTACGCCATCACGCCACAACGGTATGTCATCTATAAGTAGCAACTTCAAGTTCAAGCAACTTCAAGTTCAAGCAACTTCAAGTTCAAGCAACTTCACGGCAACTCTAAACTAGCGTTGTCGGGAAAACTTAGCGCGCGGGAAGCCTCGAGACTGCAATAGAATCGAACAATAACGACCTCTGGCCAAAGTGTGGCACAACTCGAGCGATAAAATTAATATTTTTCATTGCCTTACAGTTCCAATAGTTTTCATTGTCTGATATTGCCAATACTTTTCATTGTTTTGTATTATGAGACTCGCAGCAACAAAGCCACAACGAAGCTCTCCCTAGCTGTCGACATCAGAAAATGTTTAGTATGAAGGCTTAGGAAGCTTTTAAGGGAAAATAAAAAAAAACATAACTTATTTTACTTAGTGAAATTGAGAAGTACGTTCCCATAATGCTATTAGCATCTGGGCTATGAAATAAGAGTTGTGCCTGATCCGTGTAGAATTATGGTAAATTAATTTAAAAGTATTCATGTTGCTATTATACGTAAAATCAACGCAAATTAGACTGTGGCGAGTAGAAAGTTTCTTTTATTGTTTCAAAAAAAAAAAAGCGGGCGTTCCATTGATGAGGTAGATCAGATCATTTTATAATGCGTGAGATAAAGAAGTNATAAGAGACAGCGGTGGGGCGCCTCTTCATGTTGTGGGGCCCAGTCTTCCCGTGACGGAGGAGCGGCTCTTCATGTTGTGGGCCCGTCTTCCCGTGACGGTGGAGCGGCTCTTCATGTTGTGGGCCCCGTCTTCCCGTGACGGTGGAGCGGCTCTTCATGTCGTGGACCCCGTCTTCCCGCGACGGTGGGGCGGCTCTTCATGTTGTGGGCCCTGTCTTCCCGCGACGGTGGGGCGGCACTTCATGTTGTGGGCCCCGTTTTCCCGTGACGGAGGAGCGGCTCTTCATGTTGTGGACCCCGTCTTCCCGCGACGGTGGGGCGGCTCTTCATGTTGTGGGCCCCGTCTTCCCGTGACGGTGGGGCGGCTCTTCATGTTGTGGGCCCTGTCTTCCCGTGACGTTGGAGCGGCTCTTCATGTTGTGGGCCCGTTTTCCCGTGACAGAAGGTGTTCGGGGCCCCGGCGTTGAGCGACATTCCCGTTGAATGACGCAGGTCGCGCTAACAGAAAAGGTCCATTGATTGTCGATAGCGGCGCATATACGAGGCCAAAAGCCACTCCCAGCCTCGGCAATTGATGGCAAGTCCGTCAAGCATAAAAAAAGCGAGACTTTCTTTTTCAAAGAGGAGCCAAGCTATATAAAAGGTCATATTTTTACAAAGAAAACTTGCAAAAATGTGAACATTTCGGCAAAGAAAACTAACGGAAAGACAGTATTTTTCCAGGGAATATTTTTGAAATAAAAGCAAAGCAATTTAACAAGCAAACGTTTCAAAAAAGAAACAATTTTGAAAAGAAAACTGGCGAAAAATGGCAAAATTTTTGCAAGCGAAATTTGTGAAAATTTTAGATCGAGCGCAACGCGTAATTGCCAGGTTTCGACGAAGAATGAAATGCTCTTGAGAGAGAATTGTAATCTTGCATTGTTAGGGAATAGTATACATTCATTAATATTTCGTAGTAACTACTTTTCTATTTTCATTTAGAGCTTTCCATACTTTAGGTTTTGCAAACATCCGGGATTCATTCATTCATGTTTTGGACTTTAGCTGGTAAGGACTACAAGGGCACAACGCAAGTGTACAGATTTGTTTTAATAAATACAGTGTGAATACTCAGTGTTTTATCTTAACTGAACCTTTCACGGCCGTATCGAGTTAAAAGTGATTATGAAGTAGTCCCCCAGCAGCATCAATTAAATTGTAATCTTGCATCAATTAAATTACCGACTTTTTTAGTTTTGATCACTTGACTAACGTCCTTCGCAGATGAAGGCATCGCTTCAACTACCAAGATTCGCGTTTACTTTTAAACTTGCGTTGAATATTAGTTTGGTCGTCATTTATCTATTTCACTCAATTCAGACCATAATAAATTATCAAGCATCGCGGTATACGTGTTCAAATCGAACTCTATCGAGAAAAATGCATCAGGATGATGCTAATCCATGATAAATCGTGAATTAAATCCGCATAAAAAACTTCATTTGAACTTCAGATTCGTCCTTTTGTTATCGCAACTATGGCAAATCACAAATTTCGCGAAATAAATAATTTAATCCATTAAAAAATTGATAAATGCTTTTATAAATTTTTTTCACAATAATAAATGTTTTTGTAACTGAAATAATTGACACAGAAATGTAATAAAACAACGATAAAATAAATATAATAATTAATTACCTGTTCGGTTTTTATAATTGCAATAATGGACACAGAGACATAATAAGGAAATGCTAAAAATATATATAATAAGTAATCACCTGTTAGGTTTTTATAATTGCAATAATGGACACGGAGATATAATAAATCAACGATGAATAAATATGATATTAAATATAACTAAATATAAATATAATAATTAAATATATAAATATAATAATTAAATATATAAATTATGAAGACCTGTTCGGTTTTCATAATTGCAATAATGGACACAGAGATATAATAAGGAAATTATAAAATAAATATACTAAGTAATCACCTGTTCGGTTGGCGCTAGAGGGCCTAATCTTCCTGTCATAGCCGTTGATGCCGAGGATCTCGTCGAGCAGGCGCTTCTCTCGCGTCCTGTTGTTCTCGCGTCGGGGCGGCCGCCCCCCGCCGCCACGACCACCGTGGTAAGCCGACCTCCGGCCTGAGGGGGGCAAGTAGTAATACTCGTGTTGGATATGGATATTGGATACTCATCCTGTTGTTGGATATCCATATCCTGCTATATCCATATCCATATCCACCCTGCTGGTGGATATGGATATCGGATACTCACCCTGCTGGTGGATATGGATATCGGATACTGACCTGGTTGTTGGATATGGATATTGGATACTCACCTTGTTGGTGGATATGGATATCCAATACTGAACCTGGTAGGAGATGTCAAAAAGTCATCCTACTGCTGAATATCAATATCGGATACTCACCCTGTTGGTGGATATGGATATCGGATACTGACTCTTGTAGGAGATATCGAAAAGTCATCTTACTGCTGGATATCAATATCGGATACTCACCCTGTCGGTGGACATCGAAACTCACCCTACAGGCGGACCTACTGTATGCATCACGTAAAAACCTGGTAACCACATTTATCCTCATCAATCACAGGTTTAATCTTTTACCCACGGCTACATTAACTTTGTCATTGCAATTAATATGCAAAGTTCTGCTAACGCGAGCTACCCTCGATAGAAAAAATATGACTCAGTACTTCACTGCAGCGAGTGACAGAGCGCGCATTTTCTCGTTGACGGAAACGTGAAGTTGGACGGACAGACAGACGGACAGGAAGGACGGACAGACAGACGGACAGACAGACAGACGGACGGACAGGCAGACGGACGGACAGACAGACGGACGGACAGACGGACGGAACGACATGACGAGCACAATAGCGTTTTTTTTCCTGAATAAATGAGAACATAAATGAGAAAATGCGCTAAAAATTATATTGGACAACATGAATAGTACCTACAACTTGGACATACCTGCAAGTCCACTGCGCTTGCTGCGGGAGGTCACATTAAGTCCACCCAAGTCCCCCGCGGGGCTGCGGCAAGGCATGGGGCTGGCACGGCTTCTGACGCTACCAGACCCGCATGGTTCTTTCACATCCCCATCGAGTGGGGAAACTAAGTCTTCTCCTCTTCTCCAGGCCATACGAGCAGCTAGTCTTCTCTCCCTCTCCTCATCATCCTTCTCCTCTAATGACATTATTCTTTTGCTGTTTCTTCTTGTTTTGGTTGTGGAGTAGTTATCGTTATCGTCGCTGTCGAATTCCCTTGATGGAAAATCATCCTCTTCGGGGAATGGCATCAACTGTCCCTTCATCCCCGCTCTGCTTAAGGATCCCTGCAACAAGCCTCCTCTTCCCCCACGTATATTCCCCACCACTCTGCTGCTGCTGCTGCTGCTGCTGCTGCTGCTGCTGCTGCTGCTCTCGTCGCTGTCGCTTCTGCTGCTCATGCTCGAGCCGCCAAGCACGCCGATGCGGCCCGAGCTCCTGCACAAAATGAAAATCATGAGTAAAATGTTGAAAATTTGAATTCTGTTTAATATCGCTGGTTAAAATTGATAAATTTTGGAGCTTTGTTTTACAATCTAATGCCAAAATTTCAAGGTTTAGTAAATTTGTTCTAATTATAAGTTCCAAATTTGGATTAGTTTATTTCTTGCCGAAATGGTATCTGCAAAATATTGTTAAAACAACAAAAAATAATAAAGGATAACGGCGAACTGTATCGTTGATACGGTATTGAAAGAAACGGTGAAAAAACAGTAACGTGCAAGCGTGTTGATTGTGTTCTCATATCGCACGGGGCTAACAGCAGTAACAAAATGGATCGTTAAAGTTCGTTAGCTTCACTAATGTCGATATAAGTGCAATGCATTACAACTCGCATGAACAAAGCTGTACAATGCATTCATTGGAGCTGCAAAAAGCAGTAATTACAGAGGCACAAACATCGGCAATAATTCATGCAGTAGTGGCACACATTCAGAGGCAACAAATTCATAAAATGTTTGACATTTGATAGACATATTTATTAAAAAAAATAAATTTTTTAAGCCTCATAACCAATAGTCTACACACTCACATTTGTCTTTGTCTCCACGATCCCGAAAAACTGTAATAAAAGAGGAGAGAAAATGCAAATTAGTATATGTAAATAGCATCAAATGAATTACTCAAGGACAAGAAAAATAGAAGATACATATCAAATAATCTGACTGTGTTCACATTCGCACTTCAAAACTCAAGTTATTAATAATTTTGTAAGCTTTCTATGATAAGGATTATGAACAAATGTCAATTAAAAGTTGTACAAATATATCGGTACTGCTTAAAATTTTCAGATGTCATATACTGAAATGCCAATGACTTAGGCACGAGTAAAGACATTTGCTTCAACGAGAATAATTCGATCTCACCGTCGAGAATTATCGTGACTGGATTTTTACTCGTATCCTTCATATACAAGTGGGTGTAGCAGTCATGACTCAACCGACCCTTCATATAAAAACGGGTGTAGCAGTCATGACTCAACCGACCTTCATATACAAGTGGGTGTAGCAGTCATAACCCAACCGACCCTTCATATACAAGTGGGTGTAGCAGTCATAACTCAACCGATCCTTCATATAAAAGTGGGTGTAGCAGTCATAACTCAACCGATCCTTCGTTTACAAGTGGGTGTAGCAGTCATGACTCAACCGACCCTTCATATACAAGTGGGTGTAGCAGTCATGACTCACCCGATCCTTTATATACAAGTGGGTGTAGCAGTCATAACTTAACCGATCCTTCATATAAAAGTGGGTGTAGCAGTCATAACCCAACCGACCCTTCATATACAAGTGGGTGTAGCAGTCATGACTCAACCGATCCTTCATATAAAAGTGGGTGTAGCAGTCATAACTCAACCGATCCTTCATATACCAGTGGGTGTAGCAGTCATGACTCAATCGACCCTTCATATAAAAGTGGGTGTAGCAGTCATGACTCAACCGATCCTTCATATACAAGTGAGTGTAGCAGTCATACATGACTCAACCGATCCTTCATATACAAGTGGGTGTAGCAGCCATGACACAACCGATACGAGTGGGTGTAACAGTCGTATACGAGTGGGAGTAACAGTCACAGTAGAACGCAAAAATTCAATAAAGGCTAGCTCCCCGAGAGCTTTATGTTGAAGCTGAATGAGCGAAAGGATGTATGTATGTAGGGATGCTTTACACAGAGATTGAATGGCTCTGCGAAACCATAGCAACGCGAGAGTTGGAATACGTCGCCATGACGACGCGACGCTTTTCTCGCAACTCAAGCGTGGTAACAACGAACGCCCACGATACATCGGGATGTAAGCATATCTGTAATGTACGTAATTCTTCATTACCTATGCTCTCATTCATAAGAATGAAATCAGGAGTGCTTAGCAATGAGGAGGATTAAATGAATTATCTTTTATACCAAAGAATTATCCGCTTCTCAATATTAGCTTAGGTTTCCTAAATATTAATTTCTGAATTCAACCCTGGCGGCGTAAATCTTTACTGATGAATTAGAATGAAAAATTTTCAACTTAAATAGCTCTTAATCTAACCTTTGAAGAAATGATGAAGATGATTATGATGATTTTGAGAATGATGGTGATTTAATGCTATTGATGATAATTTTATGACAGTAGTTCAATTTAATCCCGGATTAAAGGGGGACAGTAGAGCTTGGCATAATAGAGGTAAACAATCAAAGGCTCGCAAAACAATTCGTTTCTCCAATGCATTAATCTGACAAATAAAATTACACGATGAAGTGAAAAATTCGGTACAGAAATCCAGCGAAAACAAACAAGAATTTAGCGTAATCCCTGGAAGGCACTTTAGCATAAAATACCCCAACTCTGACAATTATAGATCTTTTTTCTCCGCCACAGAAAATTGTTAATATTTTTCAGTAACCTCCTACGCCGCAGGCATTGAAAAATGAAAGAAACAGATATACTGTACATAAAATTTGCTTTTGTAATGACAAGATTTAAAATTCCATTGGAATGGCAGTATTCAAAAAATTTAAATCGTATAGAAGCTGATCTGCGGCATAATTTTTAGTGCGGCTGAGTAATTTTAAGAAATCGACAGGAAGGACAGAAATTCTAGAAAGATTATTATTTGATTTGTATTATATTTATCAGATTTACAGCGTTTCAAAGTCGAAGCAAAACTTCAAGTCTCCAAGTTATAAGATAACGACTTTAAAACTTTTTAAGTTAGCATTAATAGTACGCAAGAGTCATTTTAATCAATAAAATATATAGATGACCTGTAATACTGCGTCATGACAAATCCCCTTCACGCATCATGATGCTCAATACAATTTATTCAATATCGTAGTGCATAGTATATAGGGCTTGTCAAGAATTTAAATGAGATCGTAAACATTAGCTCAATAAGTTAAATCGAAATTGAATTATGGCAGACTCGTGGCATCGGTGATGACATAAATTGTCGACGTCAATCCGACATTGAAGAAATTTTAAATAAAATTCGTTACTGTATTCGAAACTTAGTCTTTAGTCTTAGTATTCGACAGAGTCTGAGAGTCTTCCTCGCTCTGACGGATTAAATAAATAAGATTCCCGAAGACAAATCCTTACATTGATTCGAGATTAAAAGATGTTCGTGGTGGCACTCCATTAGATTGATGACCAGGAGCCATACTTTCAAAAAAAGTTAAAAGATCGTAAGTTCATCAGCTAATTATTGACGGCCTTTCAAACAAAATTCACCAATCATAGACAAGAAAATAGTTGTAAGTACTTACGTTCACTTAGCGAGTTTTGAAAGTATGGCCCCACCAAACTAACATTCGCAGTGAAAATTTATAGGATATATTGTCTAAAAAGTGACACACTTTCTTACCACAGCAGGAGCAGAGATAGGACGTAGCCCTGATACGCCCTTTTGCCGGGCAAAACTGGGTCAGGATGACCCACACAAGGGCAGACAGTGCATCGCTATTTGGACAAAATTTCACTAATCTTTCTGTGTTCCACAAGAACAAGTCAGTGAACAGTTTAGAAGCTTATGAATTTATCGCTACTTCAGTAACACAGGGAAAATCCCCTCTTATTAATGATGCTTTGGTTTGCTTTACGTCAATACAAAAAGTGAAGCTTTAATGGATAAAATAAAAATATCAGACTCAGATATTAAATCCTGTTTGAAATTTCCACATACTGACTGGAATAAGGGAACATAAAACCACATTATATATCTACTAATCTAAATGGAAGCCGCACCCGTATTGTTTAGCTGTGTTATTTAGTTAGACTAATTCTCAACAATGCGTCCAGATGTATGCTTATTAAGCCTCTTTGTTCCATTTAATGACTGCATAGAGCAAGGTTAGCCGAGGCTTCTATGCACTATCAAAGAAGGCTCTACAAGTGACCTGAGAAGAGAGCTTCTCTCCGGAGCGAACGTTGAGCGAGAGCAGTCGTCGTATTTAAAAGAGCTATATATTTATATATTGTCCGAGCACTCACTTATCCGAGCGACCGTCGAGCAGTCGCCGTAATTAAGAGAACTACTCTTCCGAGCTGACACCGAGAAGGGCACTAGCCGTAATTAAGAGAACTACTCTTCCGAGCTGACACCGAGCAAGAGCACTAGCCGTAATTAAGAGAACTACTCTTCCGAGCGGACACCGAGAGATAGCACTAGCCGTAATTAAGAGAACTACTCTTCCGAGCGGACGCCGAGCGGTAGTGTTGCCCGTAATTTACAGAACAAACAAACTCTGCCGAGTTGTGCGATATATCCCCGACGTCCCATCTGCGGATTAACGTGTAGCTCACTATAGCAAATGGACTCGAGGAACGCATGGCACGACAGCTGTGATAAAATGACAATAAACTTGGGTATAAATAATTCTGGTTTTATTTTTTATATATTCAAGAAATAATTTAATAAAGGAAGTCCTTGGGAGGAGTTATTGGAGGCGATTAATGAAAGGTATATGGTGGAAAATGAAGCTAGGGAAATAAATAGATGTAATATTTATGTGAGATGCCAGATGCAGGACAAGATGAGGAAGGGGAGGCTTAATTAAATATCCTTATATAGGGTACAAGTTGCGTCCTATGACTTTTTTCAAAGATATGGGACCAAAATTCAGAAAAATGATCTTAATAAAGGACGGGCCGCATAAATAAGCTCATCTCAGGCTGCTAACAGAGAACCTGCATCATCTCATCACGGCCGCCCGTCCAGCCACATTTATCAAACTTTAAAAAGCGTCGAGGGTTTTACCTTTTCTCCGCGGCACGCGCTTGTTTGCGTTCATTTTAGCAACGATATTTACGTCATAAGCCGCATTAAAAAGCCGAGACACTTTTTAAATTGTAATAAAAGCGCGAGGCTCTAGACATACGAAACTCGCCCCAGGCCAGCAATTTGCGCTGCCACGTGGAAAAATTTACGATAATTTTAGTGATTTATTTCAAAATTTTGAATTTCAATCCGCGTTACTGGGCTACTTTCACTTCATGTTTAGGGAATGTTTTCTTTCGGATACCGAGCTTTTATATAGTCGTCCAGGAGTTGATTGGGATAGATTATTAATAAGATTGAAAAAATTAATTTAAATCATCTCAATACCAACAAATTACTGTAACCGTAATAATTCTTAAATTAATGTTGCAATTTTAACCGAAAGAAGTCATTTAAATTTTCCTTCAACCAAGAATGTGCATTACGAATTTAGAGGAAAATGTGCTCATAATTTTCCTTTTGAAATTTAATTCAAACCAACTCCTAAATTAAAAACTAGATCAAATTTTTAATACAATCCACATTTCATCATGCCTCATGATCCCACCACATAAATCTTTTAAAAGATTCAATTAAACCAACACGACTGTGGATACGCGCTATGAAGAAGAATCGCTTCGTACTCGCAGTGTCACAATTAAAACACATATAAGATCTAGAATATATAAAAAATATAACTCAGTACTCACTGCTGTGAGTGCCAAAGAGCGCATTTTCTCGTCGATGAAAACGTGAAGTCACGGACGGACTGACGGACGGACGGACAGACAGACAGACGGACAGACGGACGGACATGACGAGCACAATTGCGCCTTTTTTCCATAAATGAGAAAATGCGCTAAAAATGAGCGTAATTCGTCTCGTTCGTGTGCACATAAAATTTAAAATTTCATGTCATTTAGTGGGAAAAATGTACTATTCAGACGGTTATATCCTGATTCAGTTATAAACAAAATAGCAAGAAAAATACAAGAATTAACATCGCACAACATCCACAGCTTGTTGCGGGCTCGAACTCGCAACGCACAGATTTGTCAGAATTTATTTGTGTGTAGCAAGCCTGGCAGCAGTTCTCGGGATACTCGAGTCGGGATATTACCTGGAACTGAAATTTTATATTATTTTCATTCAATAAATTTTATCTTAGTAGGAAATGATTGGAGGAAAGGGAGGCTGGGATTGGATAAAAAAATTACATTTGATTTTGCAATTGGAAGATAAAAATTTAATTTTACAAATGCAAAATAGTTTTCACATTATTGAAACGAGATTAAAATGGCAATTTTATTTTCTATATAATACTTTGATTTATTGTTGGTTTTTTAATTTAGAATACGAAAACTCGGGATAAAGAGTCCGAAACTTGACTCCTAATCAGGAGTCAAAAATTGCAGAAATTCTCAAGCCCGGGCAATTCCGGGCTAACCTGATAGCTCTAATGTAATTATAAGTGAATATAAAAATGTTTTGAAGCATTTAGTCACCACTCTTATAACAAAAAATTCCTTGTGGAAACTTGGCAAGGACTACCTTGCAGAAAGATACACAATTTACAAATAATTCACGGCGAAAAACCTTATTCCTCGTCATAAGAACAGGAAAAGTCTGTTAAGGTTAAGGCTGTTAAGGTTAATGCTGTTAAGGTTAATGCTGTTAAGGTTAAGGCTGTTAAAATTAAGGCTGTTAAGGTTAAGGCTGCCAAGGCTAAGGCTGATAAGGTTAAGGCTGTTAAAGTTAAGGCTGTTAAAATTAAATTAAGGCTGCTAAGGTTAAGGCTGTTAAGGTTAAGACTGTTAAAGTTAAGGCTGTTAAGATTAAAGCTGTTAAGGTTGTGGCTGTTAAGGTTAAGGCTGTTGAGTTTGAGGCTGTTAAAGTTAAGGCTGTCAAGGTTAAGGCTGTTAAGGTTAAGGCTGTCAAGGTTAAGGCTGTTAAGGTTAAGGCTGTTAAGGTTGAGGCTGTTAAGGTTGAGGCTGTTAAGGTTGAGGCTGTTAAGGTTAAGGCTGTTGAGTTTAAGGCTGATAAGGCTAAGGCTGTTAAGTTACGGCTGTTAAGGTTTTGGCTGTTAAGGTTAAGGTTGTTAAGGTTAAGGCTGTCAAGGTTAAGGCTGTCAAGGTTAAGGCAGTTAAGGTTAAGGCTGTTAAGGTTGAGGCTGTTAAAGTTAAGGCTGTTAAGGTTAAGGTAGATAAGGTTAAGAAACATTGCCTTCTTAGCTTACCATTCGACGGCCGAGAGTAGGATGAGGCAGATGAGTAGGAGGCTCATTCTGTGCTGGAGGGACCGTCTCGAGACGCCTGTCGCTCGCATCAACAATCCTGCCAGTCTGGCTGCAGATAATGCCATCTCTGGCACTCCTGGGTTCTTGCTTCAACTGTTACGCAGGATAAATATAGTCCTACTTTACTACTGCGCAAGATAAATGGGTTCCTACTTTACTACTGCGCAAGATAAATGGGTTCCCGTCTTGCTTCAACTGTTACGCAGGATAAATAGATTCCTACTTTACTACTACCTACGCAAGATAAATGGGTTTCCCGTTTTACTACTCGGAAGATAAATTGGTCCATTCCTTACTACTACGCAGGATAAGGTCATGGCGCTACTTTAATTCATGGTGAATTAAAAATAAAATGATTCATGATGAATCAAAATTGAAGATTGCTTCTGCCTTTGGGACGCAATTTATAACACTAAAACAAGCACTACGTGATATTAGTCTCTAAAGTTTTACAACAACATCGATTAGTTCATTGATGTCACTTGGATAAAATCTGTAACACTTGATTTGTAAAAGTTTTGACGTTTCAACATAAAAATTGACCCCGATTTTAAACTGTGTCTTCGTTTCATCAAGCGTTCAGCTCACGGCCGTTTGTTCCTGCAATCGGCATCATTCCGCTCCAACAACAAATAAAGATCATTTTCGTCCTTTGTTTTCAATTTCAACGGAAATTATAAGAGGCCAATTCACTGCCTGCAACAGCTCACGTTCACACGAGCACCGAATTAATGTGCACATATTTCACAACTATTTATTGGGGTATTATAAGATTCACTGAGAAACTTAATAAAAAGACAAACATCCTTACTATTTATACACACAGTTCAATGCTGCACTTCCTTTCGTGGAATTAGCATTTTTTAATAACAATTCTGCAACAGATAAATATGAAGGTGAGACTTTCTAACTAAAATAAGCACAATATCTATCCAGAAAAAGCCTTTACCAGAATAAAATAAATATAAGGAACCTTAACTTTATAGCTTAGAACACTCATAGCAAAGTATGGTTTACAAGAACATTCTTTGTAATAAATATACGATTTCATCCTCGTCTGTGTGACATAGGTTATACATTTGTGTAACCTACATGACTGTCAGATTCAAAACATTACACAAATACTCGAATTTTTCGATAAATTTTGATAAAAAATAACGACCGATGCGCGGCATCAACACCACGACACGAATCATTCAAAACTAATTTTGTAAAGATAACAGAAATGAAAAATTTTCACGAGTACTACGTATATAATTAAACTTACTGGTGTCAACTGACAAATACTAAGTAAATAAGTACTTTTGTTAAAGTAAATAAATAAATAGAGAATACTACTTTTGTTATATATACGAGCGTTATTAAGATATTTTATATTTTAACGTAATATCATTATTTTGTATTAGAAACGCTTGTAAGTAATAGGGAAGCAATGAATGAACTAATTAATGTCGACTGAGCGGTCACAAATGGTCAAGACGTTCACGTAATGATATATTAATTAATTTTATGAATTATATGAGGAGATTTAGAAAAGTCTTTGCTCATTAAAATGTTTAAATGAAAGCTTTATTGTTCTTTGTGATCCACACTAGCATCCAGGCTCGAATAATGGCGTAAGAACCTATTTCGCTGACATTCGCGATGAATGCTTCACCACAATTCAGTAAATAGTAATTGATAATTATTCATAAAAGGTGAACAGATAGAAATTCTTCTAATAGAACAATTCCATCGTTCTTTATCGAAATTACAATTCCATTACATCAACATAAATACTTTGCTACGTGATTTGAAAAATGAGCAATATGTTGAAAGTAAACGAAATCAAATTTACTGGGAAGGCATCCTCCACTATATGATGAAAATACAGTTACAAGATAAAATAGAACTCATGGACGAAGAAATCAAACTGATGGTAAGATGCTGCAATTTAGTAAGAATACAGCTGCTATGATTCAGTGGAAGTTCGACTGAAGCGAACATTAATCAAACATAAAATTTAAATTTACTAATCTTCCATCTTGAGCGAGCAGCTAATAAATTTATCAGTATTAAATAATCAACTGAGTTTTTTATAGTGATATGCGAAAGTTATTCAAGAAAAAAGTGATGTTGTTCAACAAAATATTATTTATAATATTTCCATTGAAGAGGAAAATGTATTGTCGAAGAAAAGAATAACTCAAAAATAATATTAGTTCCACCTGAATTGAAAGCGGCGGTTCATTCCGAACGAAATTTTATACGTCTCCGAGATGCCAATTTATTATATCTCTTCCATTCCGACGCAGGAATTTATGATCCCAGCGATGCAGTGGACTTCTATTATTCCAATGCAATATTCAGGCATGCAAATTCGGCACTCCGGAGCTGCGATAGCGCGCGATAGGCCGGGGAATTTTGCGAGAAATTTGCGTCAAGCTCACAGATAAGCCGACGAAAAATAACCATCGGCGGTAGTGTTTTAAGATCAACCACAAAAAAAATATATATTAGGGCCCTGAAAAAAATGTCACACCTCAATTGGAAAATTTTATACTGATCAACCAAAAAAATATATTAGGTCCCTGAAAAAAAGGTCACACCTCAATTGGAAAATTTGATACAACGTCAAAGTGTTTTTAACATCTTTCGAAAATCCCGAGTGCTTGCATGAAATATGACACTCTTAATATGTTTTTGATCGTTACAACTCATGGCTTTCAACTTCAAGCTGCATAACTAATTGGTAGAACCTAAACAACGTAAATTTCTTCAGTGAAATTAGGCCTAACTGCTTTTATTTTCTATTTTCGAAAAAAAAACATTACCTTTTGTGCCCAGTATTATTGCAGCCATTATACAAAACAAAAAAAAAATCACAACGCCTGGTCAATTAATGGCACTAACAGGAAAACATCACTTGACGCCTGAAAAATCAATGGATTTATAGGAAAAACACAACGCCTAAACAACTTATGGCATTAATAGGAAATATCACATGGCACATGACCAATTAATGGATTAACAGGAAAACATCACTTGACTCCTGAAAAATCAATGGATTTATAGGAAAAAACACAACGCCTAAACAACTTATGGCATTAACAGGAAATATCACATGGCACATGAACAATTAATGGCATTAACAGGAAAACATCACATGGCGCCTGTATTCATGATGGCGATAAAAACTCATCAGAATGAGCCCATCGCTGGCAGAAAGTGTCATTAAACCTTGACGACCGACCATATACGGTATTCTGAATAAAATCAAAATTACAGCCTTTAAAAACACGCTTACCGTGAACTTTTGGTTGCTTTAAACTCGTTTGCAGTGAATAGTTGAATACTGATTGGTTGATAAAGTTACGAATGATAGTCATGGAAATCATGTAATAGATCATTTCAAAATAAACGTAAGAAAAAAAAATAAAAAAAAAATACGTACGCCCTCTAGTACTCGTCCTCAAAAGCCAGCAAGTACAAGAGAAAAAACTTCATTCCTCACAAATAATACGTGGAAATATAGCAACTGAACCCGTATAAGGCAATCATCGGTGATCTACTTCGTAAGACTAGATTAAAATTAAAAAAAAATTAAAACTTGAAAATCGGAGCTCCTTCCCTAGTAAAGATTGGTAACACGAGATAAAATCGATGCTACCTAAGCTAAGAAGTTTCATAAGAAGAGGCAAGTGGGAATTCATTTTTTTAAGGTTTTCATGTTGAACTTCCGCTGACGAGAAATTCTGCGGGTTTACGTCAGGAAAGTTGTAAGGAAAAGTTTCAAGAAGCCGTAGCTTAATTAAAGTGCGTTAACGTGAAGTCGTTGACTACGTCTACGTCGTTAGGGTGATGACAGAAGCATGCAGATATAGAGGAATAAATTTCGTGGAAATTAGTTTACAAATTTGCCTTGATGTTTAAGTGGTAAAATGTAATATAGTGGTAAAACAGTCGTTTTGTAAATTAATGGCTCGCTACATTTTTGTTCAGACTAGACAAAAAGTTATAAAATTTATGAGATAAAATTTTACTGAACTATATTAGTGTCTGTGGAAAGTTCTGAAGATTTCAAGGTAACATTTAGAACTAAATTTTAGTTCGGTTCATGCAGTTTATCATCAATGATAGGTGTTAAAATAGATATCTCAATTTTTTCAATTATATGTTCAAATAATTATCAGTTGTAGGATTTGCAATAATTTTCTGGATTCTTTTTCGCACTTCCTATTTCCTCTACCGCCATTAGTTATGTATTTCTATATATATTCCGCGTCTATTACATCTAACTACGGCTCTACTTCACTTTCCCTCGATGCTCAACGTGATTTTTTCGATAATTCTATTCCTACGAGACCAAACGTTAACGTATTTTCAATTCACAACACGATTTTCTCGATAACTCTATTCATATGAAAGCAAAAGTTTGTACGATTCGGAGAGCAAAGCAATCATCACTCAGACGTGCGTATAAAATTTCAAGCTTTTATGCACTTCTGCCCAATTTTCCAGAGCAGCGACCTCTCCCACAAACTCTTAACTTGATGGCACACTTCAAAAAAATCGAACTTAATTCGACGAGAAGTTCCGATAGAGTTGACTTTGCTGAACAAAGTTTGGCGCTGTCGAAATGGCCCGAAAAAATACTCCAATGATTCGCAGATGTCAAGGAGTTCGAGCTATGAACCGTTCCGAACATTCATCTGTAGATCGTAATCGGTTAGAAATGTCAATCCTATGACAATAGCGAACATCAAACAGTCGTAATCCTTTATAAATGGTAATCCTGTGAGAATAGAAATTATAAAATAGTCGTATTATATTAGCAATAGCAATCCTGAGAAAAAAAATATTACAAGAAAGAAAAACGCGATTCATTAATAACATTTGGATTTTCTTGATTGTTAACAAAACCTACCTTTCCTAGAATCGTTACTGGAGCTACGCAACTGACCTCGGCACTGTTAATGTGTTGCCAACCTGTGGCTGATGTGTGGCTTCGACATAGCCAATGTATGTTTTATATAGGCAGTGAAGAAGTTCATTAAATAGCCCACGGGAGCTTTTTCGAAGGCCTCGGCATCACTTTCTTGGGCCTCGGCATCGTCTTCTTGGGGCTTGGCATCGCCTTCTTGGGGCTTGGCATCGCCTTCTTTGGCCTAAGCATCACCTTCTTTGGCCTCGGCATCGCCTTCTTAGACATCGGCACTGCCAGCTTAGACCTCGGCATAATCTTCTTAGAACTCGGCATAACCTTCTTAGACCTCGGCATAGCCTTCTTAGACCTCGTCAGAGCCTTCTTAGACCTCGGCAGAGCCTTCTTAGACCTCGGCAGAGCCTTCTTAGACCTCGGCAGAGCCTTCTTAGACCTCGGCAAAGCCTTCTTAGACCTCGGTATAAACTTCTTGAACCTCGACAGATCCTTCTTAGACCTCGGTATATAAACTTCTTGAACCTCGACAAATCCTTTTTAGACCTCGGTATAAACTTTTTGAACCTCGACAGAGCCTTCTTAGACATCGGCATTGCCTTCTTAGGCCTCGGCTTCGCCTGCTTAGGCCTCGCATCGCCTTCTTAGGCTTCGGCATAGCCTTCTTAGGCCTCGGCATCGCCTTCTTTAGCCTCGGCATCGCCTTCTTAAGCCTCGGCATAGCCTTCTTAATTATGCCTCGGCTTCGCCTTCTTAGGCCTCGGCATCGCCTTCTTAGGCCTCGGCATCGCCTTCTTAGGCCTCGGCATCGCCTTCTTAGGCCTCGGCATCGCCTTCTTAGGCCTCGGCTTCGCCTGCTTAGGCCTCGCATCGCCTTCTTAGGCTTCGGCATCGCCTTCTTAGGCCTCGGCATCGCCTTCTTAGACCTCGGCATCGCCTTCTTAGACCTCGGCATCGCCTTCTTAGGCCTCGGCATCGCCTTCCTAGCTGCCTCGGCATATAGCCTTCTTAGGCCTCTGCATCGCCTTTTTAGGCCACGGCATCGCCTTCTTATGCCTCGGCATCGCCTTTTTAGACCTCGGCATCGCCTTCTTAGACCTTGGCATAGCCGTCTTAGACCTCGACATCGCCTTCTTAGACCTCGGCATCGCCTTCTTTGGCCCCGGCATAGCCCTTAGACCAGCCTCCATGAAATCTTCGGCAGACCTATGAATGCCTCGGCTGTTAATAAGAAGCTTTTGCGGCGTCCACATGGTATTGGCCCTTCGCCACGGAGATAAGTGGCGCTCATAAATGTTCCGCAGGACCGGAGATATCATACAGGCAGTGGGCACCCACAACTCTGATGATAAACTCATCGCAGCGATGGAGCAGGGAACTCAATACGAAGTATAATGTCCCAGGTGGTGCTGCGAATATGCTAATGCTCGCTGCGGGGATGAGAGAGACACGAAAATTTTTGCAAAAAAAAAAACAGTTTTTTTTTAAATTTTTGCAAAAAACAACAGCAGCCGAAGAGCGACGTCATAAAGCTATTATTGAACTTAGGCTTATATATGACAAGTTCTTAGCTTGCATTGAACTTGCACTTACATTGGACAAGTTTCAAGATTATAGTGAATTTGGTATAAACAATTTTGTTTCCGCAAAGGCAGCAGCGATTTTGAGGCAAGCAGATTTACGGATACAAATCCTGATCTGCAGTTGAACGAAGGTAATTTAGAGAAGCATTGGCTTGGATCGAAGGAAGTACCTCTTAAAAATTTAATTGTGGATAAAAGGATACGAAAAGTAACAAATTATTATCTTACAAGTAATTACGCATTCAATAAAAAAATGTGAATAATTTCAAGCTATAACTTTCGTTGAATTAGACGTGCCATGCAAGTGTACAAAACAAAACGCTGTAGAGACCCGTTCGTGCATGGGTTTTGCGTCTGCGACGCGAGCTGATCCAACAGATGCTGCGGCAGCACAAGACATCGTACCAAGTTGCAAATGATGCAAGTTCAACGCTGCGCAATGTGATGGCTGCGACAAACCTCAAGGAATATCCTAATAATAAATTATTCGTATACACAAAAGTTTTACCAATGACACTCAAGATTGTGCTTATCTATATAGGCAGATAAACGATTTTTTTTTTAGGATAAAAGAAAGAAAACCTATGCTGACCTTCGGGCCGTTTTCCGATACTGGGAAACGCGGCACTGTCGCTCACATGACAGACATACATGTTCCTATTCTCCCTCACACAGTTATTCTTGAAACAAATCCCCAAAAAAATTTAATCAACGAACACAATGTAACTAAATGTCTTCACTGTTACCCAATGTCAGTGACTGTATATGATTTGAGTTTAAAATTAGTTCAAGAATTTTTTCCATAGCAAAAAAATGGAGCTATACTGGAACAAAACATCGTCATTTGCGCATATATTTTTCAAACAATTACCAAAATTTATCGTTCTTTGCAATGCTCAATCTAATATAAAGTTTAAATATTTCAGGTTGAATTTCTTCAACAGAATTAGAATAGTTCAGCGTAAAATAAGCAGCAGTGATAAAATTAGCATTTGCTGAAATGAACGAATCATTACAATAAAATTATTTATACCCAATATTTTGTGAGAGAAAATAATTAATATGTTAGCCTTTCTGACCATGAACACGAAATTCGTAGAAATTCATTTCTACCTTCACAAGCAAACAAAGAACCTGACGCGACCATGTCACTCAAGTTTACACAGGCGGAGAGCAAGTGCAAGTTCTGAGCACATGGAAGTAATTTGGGCGATGGAGAACCTGGGAAGTGTTACGTTTTAATTTTTAAAGCAACTGTTAATTTTTAATTAATTTTTAATTAATTTTTGTTAAGCAAGTGTTAATTTAATAAAAATTAACACTAGAAGTTTTAATTTTTAAAGCAACTGACGAAGCAGGATGAGTCCAGCTGAAGTATTACCCTCCTGCTAGCTAAAAAGCTATAACATCAACGCGATCGGTGATCATCGATAGCAGCATAGTACCAAAATAGTGGTTCAATAATTCATTTATCGAAGGAAATCTATTATCAAAGAGTCAATTATTAGGAGACCCTGAGGCAGATACAATTTATAAAAGACTTCACTTACGGACATTAGACCAATTAATTGGTAAACGATTGCACAAGTAGACTCAGAGAGCATTCGAAAGAGTAACGAGTCACAATAATGATTATACAACGAATGCAGATGATATAAAACGATTTAATCCTAAAATTATCAACAAAACACCAGCACATTTTGAGCTCTGGAAAAGCGACCATAGGACTCGTCATTGTGATTTACTAAAAAATTCTGTCAATTTTACAATAACAGTGTAAATAGTGCCATGCTGACATCGTTGGCAACATCGGCTATCACACACAACACCAAAATACCCCTCTAATCCTTGCACAGCCGATATATGTATTAAAATCACTTGGCTGCTTAAGTCGCAAATTCACCAGGAATTTAAAAGTAAAGAAAATAGCCAAAAAGTTCACCATTTCTTATAAGAGAAAACGTTTCGGAGTCCAGCTCCATCGTCAGTTCAAAACAGCCGAGAAATGGCCATGAGAGCTAAAGCTGTTTTATGTAACGCCACAAGTTCGGGAGCTTGCGAGGTAGCGAAGTGTGTCTATAAACTCGGGCTAGGTAAGGTGCTCGCAAAGCAGTCGTCAAAATTGCTTCCAAGACCCTCATGCTGGAGCTTGCACTTCGAGGGTAAAGCTACACGACATCCACTACCTCCAGAGCAAATATAGCTTCAGTAACAAGGGAGCAAGAAGAAAACCCAGGGCAGGGAACTAAAGCAACACAAGGTATAAAACAAGTATCATGAGAACACTACCAACAGCCATTATTGCAAGGAAATAACTGCTGGGATAACAAAACGCAAGAACAGCACCAGGGAAGGGAATATGGAACAGATGGTTTATAACAGGCATAGCAAGAACACTACCAACAGCCATTATTGCAAGGAAATAACTGCTGGGATAACAAAACGCAAGAACAGCACCAGGGGAGGGAACTATGGAACAGATGATTTATAACAGGCATTGCAAGAACATTACCAACCGACATTATTCCCAGGAAGGAACTGTTGGCACACACAAACTTTAAAGGCAGCCAAGGCGTTGACAGCAGCAATAAAGCATCTAAACCCCACAAGAAGACTCGAACAAAAGTAAGTGATGGAGCTTGGCAGTTTTGTGGGCCGCAGAATTGAGTCATGGCTGAAAGCGAGTGGTACGGCAAGACTCTGACTTACTTCGCCATAAAGCAAGTACAACTCTGTAATTTATTGAAGTCCAGACCAGTCGGCTATGCCAGAGTACATATAAGATGATCCATGAAAAGTAAATGCATCAGTTAATGACTCTGATAAAATTATAGATACTTTTCTCCTAAGAACAGGTTAATAAAATTGTATACAAATTCGAATTTACTAAACGAAACCTTCAAATGTGCTGCCTTTGTATATACGCAATAAGGCGCGAGATGTCGTGTATACACTGAGAATGCATGGATATAATCTAATCTAATATAAATAAATAATTAGCATTAAACAGTGAAGCAGGCTGACTCGTAGCCGAGGTATGCAGATTAAAAGTATCTTTTTGAAATGAAAATTAGATCCAGAATAAGCAGCAGTCAAGTGCGCACAAGAAGGGTACAAAAATTTATCCATATATCTTTAATTGAAGTTGGCGCATGGCTCCTGTTCTTTTCAGGTGAGAACATCTCAAGCAAAATAAAATAACCTCTGGAAGTGACACAAAATTCAGCAGCAGTTGAGCTCAATAACTTCTTTCTCCCGACCCTAGCTAGCAGGTCGATGGTATAACAGTGGCCAACAGTCGGCCGTCAATAGGTACTCAAGCTTTGATTTTTGGTTCCAGTACTCGAAGAATAGGGGTAAAAATAGGGGAAGCCAGTACATGCATACACCAGTAAACTGCCATAACATCGGTAAAATTTTACCGACAAACAAAAATCTGATTCTTCTTAGAAACGCGAGCCTCGGCATATGGCTTAGCGAAAGATACGGTGGGATGAAATATTTTATTTAAGTAGTTGAGAAATGTTACTAGCACCTGTGTTGCGGAAAATGAAAATGCTGATATGAACAATCAGAAGAGCTTCTACACGGCGTAGGTTATCCAGTACAGATATGGATAAATTTTAAAGTCCAACAAATATTACAAGAAAACATTCGACGAACATTCATGTCATACGGATGTATAATTGTTGATGAGAGACGCAGCTGTTGAAGTAAACGGGCGTAAGTTAGAAGGTTTGACCTTTATTGTGAAAAGAAAGGAACGAAAGGAACGAATATTGTGACAAGAAAGGAGCAGAGAAAATGAAACAACATTGAAAATATGTTAATGTTTAAAAAATGAGTAAAAATTTATATCAGCAAACATGTATCGCGAAACGAAAACCCGTCTGGGAAAAAAACCTACATCATACATTAGAAAAAGACCAAACTTAATAATTAGTTTTGAAGGAACAAATGACCGTCACCGTGTAGCCAGTCAGCAGCTTCCACTTATACAGCCGAATCCAAAAATGTTCAGAGCAGCTGCAGCATCTGGCGCAAAGTTAGGCAATAAGAGAACAGGCAACACAAACATGACCTGCAAAAACTTATTGCAAAGCCGCAAACTAGCGCATGTACCCGTCGCCTAGAACTACATCGGCACAGCAACGGAAATTAGGCAAATAGCCACTCACCACAAAAGCGCATTCCCAGAGTTTCTAACTTCACTATTTAAGGTACAAATTTTTTCAATGGTGCTGAAAAGTAAAAATTATAATCGAAAGTAATACTAAACAAAGCTATTGGATAAATGTATAGAGCTACACATTGTAAAATCAGATTCAGGGAAAACAGAAAATTATGGCAGATGAAGATACTTAAGTTATTCATCTTTTTTAGGCCAGAATGGATAATATATAGGTGAATACATAAAAAATCAAGCGATTTAAAATTCAGTATGTTGAAACTTGCAAGAATTACTATATTGAAATGATCTGCAGGCAAGCAATTCAGTAACATTATAGCTTCCAAGCGCAATGTCCTTTGAAACACCGTGATGTTCGCTAAATACTATTCCTAAGGCCTGGTAACTAAAGTATCATTTTAACCCGATATTCATTCCTTTGCTCATTTAGGGAGTCGTCAACCTATTCATTTAGGGAGTCGTCAACCTATTCATTTAGGGTGTCGTCAACCTATTTCTTAACTTTTTCGTACCTAAATACCTGGTAACTAGGGTAACCGTTAGCAGGCTGTGTTAATTTTTCATATACTGATACTGATACACTATAACCGTTTTTAACGCTCTTATACCTAAATGCCTGGTAGCTCGAGTAACCGTTTGCAGACTGAGTGTTAATTTTTTATATACTGATACACTTTAACCGTTTTTAACGTTCTTCATACCTAAATGCCTGGTACTGGTAGCTCGAGTAACCGTTAGCAGACTGGATCGAATGAGCTACCGCCGAGTCGAGATGAATCGCGCGGCGTCGGGTTTCATAAAGCGGTGAAAAAAGAGCGTCGCGATAGAGTTGGAAATATTGCCCCGTTACCGCCTGGTTCTTTATTAGCTGAGAAACGATGTTCGAGCTGAGGCAGTTCAAGCAGGAGTTTAGCCACGATTTAGCGTTGTTCATCGAAAATAGAGCCTGTTTGCGGAAACTTGATTGTTCGAAGAATATTGTAACTTACAAAAATCGGAGGATCGTTGATAGTCATCAATGTAATCCGTATTTTGACGAATTTCATCTAATCGTTGCAAATGTATTAAAGCTAAATTTAGCAATTAGAATTTATTGAAATGAGAAGTGGCTTGAATTTAGGGGCAAGTTTGAATTCTTGAATTCGTGGAGCCAGGGCCGGTTGGCGCAATACCAAGAGAAAGAACCAGATTGGAATAAATGGCTGAAACCGAATCAACGGGAGTCAGAGGGCAAATAAAGAATACGGAGCGGTTGAGTCGCCACCAGGGCACCAGCTACAAACAAGCCTTGCAGTTCATACTGTGAAGAAAGATTATTTTGAATGACAAGACTATGGAATAAAGTGTAAAAAATTTAGCAAGTTGAAATACGTACCTATTAAATTGGAAATTAAGCTATAGGAAGCTAAATTAACAGACCTGAGTTTTAATTGCCACCTAGGGTGCTAACGCACTTCTGAGAAGAACTTAGTTTGATGAAAAAGAGGAAATCGGTATTATGTGGATGCTTCAGACGTGCGTAAAGTATGAACAGCTGTCGATTTGTACGTTGAAATAAGATTTAATTTGAAGTGACTTTGCGAAAACTTTAGAAATTGAGCTCGAGCTTGTGCTGCATTCATTTGAATACTAATTTGAATACCTCTAAATAATTGAAGTCTGAAGCGTGATACTTAAGCATAGATTCGAGCAAACTCAACACAACGAAAGAAAATTTGGTTCTCAGTACAAGGAATAGACAAATCACAGATCAAGGCGATGATAGACTTGAGTTAAATGTTGTTGTAGTAGTTGAGTATCGCTCAACATCACATACGACACTATATTTGTGCGAACTCATATTTTCTGGAAACCCGGATCCAACCTAGGTAAGTTAGTAGTTGAATGGTTTACTAGCGCTTCAGCTATCAAGCTATTTCGCACCTGAGGTCGAAAAAGAGCATCGCCAGCGAGGCGGAAGGTCTCAAATTATTCAAAATCTCAAATTAATCAGCACCTACAAGGGGCGAGAAGTCTCAATTGTTCAGCCCACTGAAGTTGGCCCGAAAGAAGCAGCGTTAGCATCTCAAAGAGACGAAGTGACAAGGAAGGACAGATGATAAGTAACGGAAATGAAAACACTCGAACAAGAGGTCGCTTACACGGGACGTCGGCCGCCCGCAATTAAGAGAGAGACAGAGAAGGGAATTGTAAGGAATCCTACCAACATAATAACTTAATGTAAGGAATCCCACCAACATGGCAACTTAACCCAACAGCTGAGACCCGCAGTCAGACACCGCGAACTCTGCGGTGGGGCGCAAAGGAACAATTAATGCCTCTATAGGAACGCGAAATCCCAAAGGACTTCTGACGACCATAGACACACGTCAGAAGTAGCGGCCTAAGTATATGTAGAGGCCTAAGTATGTATACGTAGCGGCCTTTTACTATTTATAGCAGCCTGTATTTGTTTTACTTACTGGCTGACCGAGTTACTGATCACTGGGAACTAGAGTTACCGTCAGCAGACGTGGGATAAATTACGAGTTACCTAATTTACGATCGTTATCCCGTTCATTTGTCTTAGGTAATTTTGTCGGACGTAATAGGATCATATAAACATATAGTTTCGCCTACTGATTTGAGATCGTATTTTCATGGACAAGTATAGTTGCCATAGCACCGTTGACCGATCAGTGGCAAATTTTCGAATTTAAGCCACAGCAAATTTTCGAACCTAATCATTGAAAATTTTCAGAATTTTACTAGTACTGACAATTTTACAAACTCAGCCACACAACCACAGACAGTTTTTCGAAATCAGCCGGTCAATCACAGACAATTTTTCGGCAATTTTAACTTAACTTATGTGATCTGAAATGTAAAAAGAAAAGTAAAAAAAAAAGAGTGATCACCATATTGATTCCATCCGTCAGTAATTTTTCTATTAAATTTGACCTAAAATAACGTCGCTGAAATAACCATTTTTGCAGTTTATTCAAGCCACAATGTTTCAATTTCAGAGTTACCGATTTGAATATTCCAAAACAGTTCGTTTCGCATTTATGATTTCCAAGTATTACATCAATTTCCTCGAACGAAACAGATGTTCAATTTAGTTTTCGGGACGAGTCGCCTCGACCGCTGGGCAAATACAAACGTCCGGCCATGCAATTCAATAACTCGGAACGTAACAATTTCACATCACGCGGTAAATATCGGAAACGCGGGATCGTATTGACGAATCAGTGACCCATTTTCTTAGTCAGAACACAAACAGAAAGAAGACGTTCTACCGAAACGTCCTTTCGCAGACCAAACTGGGTCAAAATGGCCGACGCATGGTCAGAAAGTGCTTAGTTTTTTGGACAATGACTTACTCAATCCTCAGCGAAAATGAAAGTGTTTCGAATATGGATCATGACACACTGCAGGCTGAAGCGCTTGCTGTGTAATTGGACAGAGACCAGCGCTCATATCCTGGGTCAGATCGAATAGAGAAATGAACATCTCCACCTCGCATTTACTGCGTATATTTTCCAGTAAAACTCACGGTTAATTGGACACAACTTTTTTAATCGTTAGAATCAAACAGCGAAATTCAATCATTTCCCTCAGTCGGAGTAAAATAAATGCAGCCAGTGTTAATTAAATTTCAGAACAACACGATAGAAACCATAATGAAGGAACAAGAACAATTATCATAACAGTGAAAATAAATTAACAGTGAAAATAAATTTGAGGTCTGAAACAACTTCTCCCAGGACCTGAAATTAAATTGTCTATTAAATCTTCAAAGATTTTTAAAATGTTTACAGCGGGTTTTAAGACTGCCCACATATCGCCGTGCCAAAAGAGTTTAAACTTTTCAACTTTATTAGAAAAATTCGAGGCTAGCGCACGCTACTGCAGCATTGCTTAGCATTATGGACCAGCTATTTCTCTGTCATCACGAAAAGTTTTCACGTAATATGAAAACTGGTATAATTGGACATAAGTTGTTCTTTAATGCCTGTTTCGTTGAAATACTATCGGGGCCTATACTTTCAAAAAAAGTTAAGAGATGGTAAGTTCATCAGCCAATCATTGACGGCCTTTCAAGCAAAATCCACCAATCATAGACAAGAAAATAGAGCGTAAGTACTTACGTTCACTTAGCGAGTTTTGAAAGTCTGGCCCCTGGTCTTCAACGAAACGTGTAATATGAATAATGTACGTAATATGAAGGAGACTTGGCGCAGCCGGTGATCGGATTAATTTTGACAATTACAAATGCAAGGCTTAGGAAATAAATGAGCTGTTGCACGGCGCCTCCAGAAATCCCTGGTGAAATGAGCGAGAATTTGCCAGAACATTCAGTCATAAGCCTGTCAAATTAAGACCTTTGAGCAGTTGCAGCAAAACGAATAAAAATAAAATTAATTAATTTACATTTTTTAACCCAGTGAGCCTCATTAATGGGAAATTAAAAGGAATAAAGAACAAATTAAATGTTGACGCACTTGTGTTTTAGGTTTTGAACTGACGATGGAGCTGGACTCCGAAACGTTTTCCTTCATAAGAAATGGTGAATTTTTTCCTATTTTCTTTGATTTTAAATTTTACATAAAAACTTTAACTAAGAAATCTAAGTAACATGAAAACTACAGCAAAGAAATCTAAGTAACATAAAAACTACAGCAAAGAAATCTAAGTAACATAAGAACTACATACAGCAAAGAAATCTAAGTAACATAAAAACTAAGCATATAAATCTAAGTACTATAGCAAAATAATCTAAGTAATATAAAAACTTAAGCAAAAAATCTAAGTAACACAATTACTACGCTAACGAAATCGAAGGTAACATGAAAACTACACTAACAAAGATTACGTAACACAAAACAACACTATCGGAGTCGAACATAAGACAATAACTACAGTTACTAAACAAACGAAGTCTAACGTAACATAAAAATACACGGAGAGAGTCAGTCGTGATGACGTCTGAGGTGCACAAGCAGCAGCAGCTGCGCGACGTCCAAAGCAGAGCCACGCAAAAGAAACTCGCGCCCAAGCCGGCAAACGAGGCCATCAATTCGACCCAAGTTTTCGAGGCGCGACTTGTTTGTGTTTTGTTAATGTAGCTCATTTCCATGCGAGATGAGCGGCCGGCCGCCTCATTGCTGCAAGAAATCTGCACGCAGTGCCTCGCACTATAACATCAGCAGGTTCAATGCAAGTTTTCATTCAATGATTTCTAAAGGTACCTCGAAAGGTTCGGAGTAGTTCACTTAAGGTTCAAAACAAATTTACACCGCGCAGTTTCATCAGTTTGTATTGATGCACTGTGGCAGCAAACCGCACTTTTTAGGTCGACATAAAAATATACTGGCAGCATCAACTATGGCGGATGGTTGATGCTGCTTCGGTAGGTGTAATTTCGAGCCATTACGTTCAGTCTGATTGAAATTACGATCAAAAGCTGGCGTATGCACAGTGAAATTGATAAATAATGACAACTCCGATGAATTTATCGAAATAAATGAAACCCCCAAATTCAATGATCGAAAGAAAAATTCATCTGACCTTAAAATACGAAGCAATTAGCTGCTTTGGTGAGACTTTACAAGAAGGACTCGCGTATCATTACAGATGAGGAGCAAGTTTTTCGTATATCCCTAACCTGAAAAAAGATTCATGATTCGTTTATGAACTCTAATTGCTTTATTAACTTAGCAGCACAGTTCATTTGGAGTAATGAAAAGAAATCTGTCGTCACGGTAGGGAACAGACCAGGGGCCATAAGGAGGCTCATCAAGACGATGTACAAATAGAACAAATGTTCGCTGAAACTCCCGCGGTGGAGTTAACAAAAGACGTGCAATTATTACGTACTTCTGTTAAGTAGGTGCTCGTTTAGGAAACCAACCATACCCACAACACGACGTCTTACGCTTATGATAATCCGGGCAAAGTATACCCGGAGAACTGGCTCAACAGGTCGGCATGATTTCATGATTTACAGTGCAATACGATGTATGACATGTAGGTAAGATGTAGCATAACATGTAGATGACACGTATAGTATGTATCACGTGTAGATACTCAGAAACTCTTTCATAGTGATCTAGTGGAACTGCAACCTTTCCTCTCAGAAATTTCGTCACGATAAATCACGATCTTGAATCGCAAAATACCAGCCCGTAAATTAATAACTGTTTCTTGTTCGCGTAAAACCCTGAAGCATAAATGCAAGAGATGTTAGTAGAACAAAGACTTCTAATGGATTTTAAGTAGTCTTCGGTCACGATAATATTTTTCTTGTATAAATAGGTCGTTATGGTGTTGTGGTTTGCCACCAATTCACCAAATTCATAGTTAAGATTATATCAACCCCCTTATCGGTTGGCAGGGAAAGTAAATAAGTGTCTCCCTATGTTGTTACACATAAGTTTGCGAACGCATAATATCAGCACCAATAAATCGAAATTTTAGAACTCTGCTCACAAATTTCCCAACCTGAATTTAAAACCACCATTGCAAATAAGGGAAGAGCTGTGTAACGCAACAAAACCATTTTAAAAAAATATTTTTTCAGCACAACGCTACGTTCCTGTACAACACATCACATCGTACCATTTTTGTCATCAGCAGTTCAGTGAGACACGGACCACAGTATAAGCAGAGAGTGGACGTAGCACTAATACGTCCTTTTGCAAGTCCAAACTGTGTCAGGATAACCCACATAAGGGCAAAAAGTGCATCGTTATTTAGACCAAGTCCCACTCATTTCTCTCAGTGGTAAGGAACATGCACAATAACCGGCGCAGCTCGATAGCCTTTAACGAGTTGACTCGGGCGCCAATCTTGGACCATCTCGAAGATCACGGCTAATTGGTTTACCCTCTAATGGCTTCTTAACAGAATTGCCTCCATTGTCAGGGCGGTGCCAACGACATCACTAGACGAGCACGACCAACACAATATGGCTATACAATGAAGCAGCAGTTCAGGGTCTTTTGCTCGTGAGAAAATTATAACGAGCACTTGAAGAGCAGCAACGATAGTTTCACTTACCGGCTGCCCTTTTCACGACGCGTGGTCTTTAAAACAAAGCATGGTTTTTAAAATAGAAAGATATTTGTCATGAAAATGTATTTAGGGCAGATTCGGGTTTTCTATGATAGAAACGTGAAGCGATGAAGTGATTGGTACGTAGTTTTCGAATCTCTCGATAGACAAATGCTGCAGCACAAGATTTTCTTGAAGATTTATATTGAAATCTTCGATTTGCATTCAAATTAGAATTTAATGTATTTATTGCATTATCAGATTTGTTTATAAATTTGTTATTAGGTCAACAACGTACTGTTCGGTGACACAGGAAGTGAAGTCCCAGTTGGCAGCTGGATTTAAGGGAGATTTTAGTGTAGAAATAAAAGCCACAGAAGTGTTATTCCCATGTCAATAAATGATTAGCTATAGTAGCAAAAAGCTCAATGTGATTTGAGGCCAGGAGTTTACAACCCAAAGACAAGTTCATTATTCGTTTCGCGTTAGGACGCAGTGGCAACTTCAGTTGGAGAATACTTAAAATTCATGTACCGGTATATGTTGGCATGAAAACGTTTTAATGGAACTACCATTCTTTACTTAGTGTTGAAATTAAATTAATCAAAGAATTAATACCCGTTCCCATAATTGGAGCTATACTAACAAAATGTTGGCCTCGTTGACTACGGTATACACGAAAGGAGACAAAGAGTGTTCCTTTTTATTTATTGTTAATTAAATCGAACTCCTTAACTGGAATTGAGAAATTTGAGGCAGAGCGGCCGGGAAAGGTAGACGGAAAGATAAAATATTAGTATGATTTCATGTGACCGTCAAGCTCTCATTCCAGATAACCTATTAAGGAGAAACAGAAAAGATTGGGACCTGTGATGGCTGTTGTTAGGACGACTCACAGCCCATAAACACCGTCGCGGCCGTTGTTCTCGGCAGATCCGCAATTCGCCATAACCTCGGAAAACAATGCGTCGTTACGTTCTATGGTACTGTTAACCTCACGTTTTGGATCCCAAGTAAGAAATATCAGTAAAACGCAATACGATTCTGAAATAAAGTAAGACTGCACGACAAGCCCACATTTAGCCCATATATTTCCGGGAAAATCATAATAATTACGATCGCTAGATTTCATTGATAGAATTTTAGAAATTAAAACAACAAATTGTTGGTAGCAAATTGATACACCAGAAAGTTCAATTATCTATCGCAAAGCTTAACAGAGATTTTCAATTCAAAGAATATTATGTCTACGAATTGTCGAAGAATTCCGACAAAATAGGTTTAATATAACTAATCACTTTACTACCTCCATACGATGGAGATGTTATAGTTGGTACTAACAGTCTTGAATGATTCTATGAAGCACTCGATTAATTCCAATATCCTTTAATCAAGTCAAAAATCATCAGTAACTGCAGATCATTAACTACATTATGTGTTTAATAACCATAGATGTAATTAAGGACTGATTAAGTAGATCCGTGTATTTTACTGCAGCTTTCAATTGTAAAATCCAACGACGACAATCTTATGAATTTAATTGTTTTAAATAATAATTTATTTATTAGATTCATGCATAAATTCGTTAATTGGCACACAATTTAACAAGGCAGAAGCTCTGGGTTAAAGCTAAGGTCTCTGAGTGAACGCCAAGGTCTAACCTGAGGAACTCTTAAGAATACAGATGGGTATCCCGAGTGTCATAAACATGAGGGAGAGGCTGTAAGGCCCCGCCACCGCCTCAAGGACCTATAAAATACCCCCACCGACTGAAGGAACGCAGCGTCTCTCTGCAAGTCGACAAATTCTTCTGCGTCACACACAAAAGAATGGGTTGAGTTTTTCCAAACAGCGATGCACTTTTCCCCTCGTGTAGGTCATCCTTACCCAGTTTGGCCCGCCAAAAAGGCGTATCAGTGCCACGTCCGCTCTTTGCTCTGTGTTGTGGGCATGAATGCGAGTCACTATTTGGACAATTTAACTCATTCAATTTTTCCGAGTGCAGGAAGCGAAGTCGTGACCAAACGAGCCTTCCGAATTCATCGGGTCGCCGCCAAAAAGATTCTCCGCTACAAAATAAGAGATGCTTTCTTGGGACGGATGTAGTCAAGAGATTTTTCAGCAAGATTTTCTCAGGTCTGTTTGCGAGAATATTTCACAATAGAATGAGGACCTGAGAAAAGAATTAAGAGTTTCGGTGATATGCTCTTCATTTAGTGAAGGACCGCCGAGTTGTCTGAAACGAAGGCTTTTCTGTGGTTGGCCGAAAAATATGACGAGCATTTCTTCAGAAAATGTCAGGCGCCGGGAAGACAAAGGGAATATACTAGGACATACATCTAAATGTAAATCTCCACAAAATAAATATTAAAAACGTCGTTCTCATTTCATGAACGCAGGAAGAAATTGAAGACGACGGCAAAACTTGTCTCCTTCAGAAAAAACTAAGTGTGCCAAATTTAAAAGAACTACCGGAATAGTGAAAAAATCCTCATTGAAGAATATACGCACCTGTTCTTGTGTAACTCATCAAACTCTCGTACGAGTCTTACTCAGAGAATTTGTGCGTTGAAATGAAAAGAAATTGCATGAACGAAACATATTTTAGCACGAGCGCTACTATCTCCACAAAAGCATGCTCGATTAATAAGAAGGGTTCCTGAACATGAAGAATTCAAGTTTTTTAATATCCGCAACATGACAAAGATTTCAATTAAACTGGACACGAAAGTACGTAAATGAAAAAGGACACGGGAAGAAAATTGAGAATATCATAGGTTCCTAAGGCTCCCGGCCATTATTTATGATGACATTTGTTGTCGCTTTCTCAAGAGATAAAAAATATATAACAACATGTCTACAAGAAGTTAATAAATTTATTAAACAATGAATAGAGCTCAACCAGCTTTGCCAGGCGGCAGTATTTTAAGCGCAATCTCACTGATAATATATAATATATGTTCTCATTATTCGAGTCTATAGCTTATTCAAGCTTTCATTTTAACGGTAGGTATACTCGATAAGTTGTTTAAACTCATTTGCTCTTCGAGCTTTGCAAATTCAGCGCACGTTATTGAAGTTAATTCAATTATTGCAATTATGTATAGTCTTTTGACTCTTGCAGCGTTGGATTCTACTTTCAACTCACAAAAACGTTCAAGGCATGAAATTTAATTTACAGTATAATGATGGCTTACTTCGTCATTACTCTAAATTCATGAGAATTATATTTATATATAGGGCATTTTAGGTGATTCCTAGATATTCTGATCTCTCAACCTCTGCATTATTTAAATTCAATAGAATATTTCAGCCCAATTTATCTCGTATTGAATGTTGAATGGTAGCAATTACCCATTATGTATATCAATTATAGTTAGGAAATTACATATTAATCAATTCTCAAACCATAATGATAATTTGAAATCGTTATGCAAGATGAATCGCTCATTCTACGTCAAAATTTAGATAGATTCTATCTATCATAGGTCATCAACACAGTATTGATTATACGTCGGTTACACGTTGTAGCATCGCTGAGTTTAGATTTAGACATTTAGATATAATAGCTGGATATAATACGGGATCATAAAATCTCATTAACAATGACCCTGCCTGAATCATCAAATGATGTTATAACAATACATATCAATAATACGTCTAGTTCATCATTAGCTCTGACATTCATCAATGCACGTATTCGTCAATACACTCATTCATTCAATGCACCTATTCGTCAATACACCCATTACACTTAATAATTAATATACCTACTTTAAAAGTCTTTCATATCAAAGCCATATTTATAGTTTCACAATTATAGTCAAGCAGTTAAGTTTCACTAAAAAAACACGGCTGTTAGCACATCGGGGGCCTAATGTCAGGAGCCAGTGTTGAGCACCACCGGACTGATAAAATGTTCTACCTGAAGACAGGGATTCGTTGACTAAGTACGTGAGAGATAAGTAAGACGCTTCTTTATATTAACTTATCTTGATACGGGGTGGTTATACAAGAGTCATTACAGAGGTATAAGAAAAGTAAGATGGCTACAACCGTCAGTTAGCCCTAACAAATGTTACATCGAATCGGTTGAGCTAACTATTGGCCTGGTGGCCTAATTAAAAGTGCCTAGCCTTTTTATAAACTTCGTACTTCCGCCCACTACTGAGGTCTTGATCGCGTGATGTGTCATATAATGGTGTCCATGCTGACTCTGGGTTTAGTACTTTTCCATCAATCTCTACCGCGTTTAGTGAGTATTACGTCTCAATTACAGATGATCTAATCTTAGAATATAATTTTAATAATAAACAGAATGAGACGCCTGATTGATACCGCATAGCTCTGCTTTGTTAACAAAACCAATATTCAACCAACAACTTCGAAACTAAGGAATATCTGAGCCTTAAATCTTATACCTCCCATTTATCTCATATCCATTGTAAAGGCCTCCAAACATACTACCAAATTAAATTTTTCTTGCCGTGAGAGCGTTTTTCTTGACTTGCGAACTGAGCATGTCTGAACCAAAACACGTAGCATATTTGATCCAAGCGGAGTACTCATTCTCTACCGCTCATTTTAGCTTAAAACTCAGCACAACAGTGTCCTTTTTTAGCGCATTTTCTCATTTATGGAAAAAAATGCACTATTGTGCTCGCCATGTCCGTCTGTCTGTCTGTCTGTCCGTGACCTCAAGTTTTCGTCGACGAGAAAATGCGCTCTCTGTCACTCACTGCAGTGAGTACTGAGTTATATTTTTTCAACCCCGGTAGGCAGTTGCTGCCTCTAGTGTTACATGAAGCGGTAGCGCCGGTAGGTACAACGGCGTGTAATGGACACCTTAAGCCGCACAATTTACGATGTAATGAAGCGAGATGCAGGGAAAGCTGGCACTATAAGAGACTTGCGAGACCCACAGCTATCGCAGAAAATACTCCAACCAAAGCTTACACTCAGAGATATGAGTTAAACTTTGTCCAAATAACGATGGACTTTTTGCCCTGTGTGGGTCATTTGACCCAGTTTGGTCTTTGGAAATGAATTACATACAGAAAATGTGTCATTAGGTGGACAATGCGACCCATTCACTGTACTAAGTGAACCCTAACCTAACCCTAATTAAGTTACCCTAACCCTTGTTACGTTATAATAATTCACGATAGGATGAAGTCTGATGCAAGGCAAGCTTGCACTAAAAGAAAGATTTCCTCCTTAAGTTACCGTAAATAAAAAAAAAACTTCATTGAAAATGAAGATCATAAAATGAACATCATTGAAAGATGATATTGAGTATGAAAATAGGACATAAAGCTTTCATTCTTGTCTAATAAACAGTTATGTCCTCACGTCAATTTAATACTACGGGAAAAAAATTACGTTTATGGTAACCGGCGATTATATTCCTATATTTTTTCCTAGAAACTTCGCAATGCTTCCGAACAGTAATACCACTGATCTATTCCACATATAAACAAATTAAGTTGAGCTTTACAATAAAAGTTGAAGCTAATATAATCAATCAATGGCCCGCATAAAAGGTTTACTTAAAGACTCAAAAATAAGTACAATTCCGGTTCCGTGGAAAATTTTCTTTGTTCTCATCACAAATCTAATAAAGATTGGCAATAAGATCTAATAGCTATTGATATTACGAGAAAAAAAATCCTTGCAATAAATATTTCTTATTAAACAGTCTAAAAATGACATGGACGAGAACACATCTGGATTAGATGAATATTTAGCGTAGCATCAATAAGCAATGGGTGTAATCAACAGCCTTTGTTTAGAACGCAGTTTATTTAGCTTCTTGGCAGGGAGTTCATTCAGAGAAATTAGTAATACAGGGTGAACCAGAATTAACTGACCCTTTTAATTAGTTAATAAATAAAAAACTAAGAACGTTATGAAGTTGAAACTTGTTTTATTTAAAAGAAGAACATTTTTATGGTAATATTGTTTCCTAGTTAAAATATTGTATCCTATTACAATATTGTATTAGTTAAAATATTTATTATGTATTAATAATATGTATTAGTTAAAATATTGTATGTAATATTGTATCCTAGTTAGTTGTTGTATCCTAAAAATTAGGATACAGTATTACCATAAAAATGTTCTTTTTTTAAATAAAACAAGTTTCAACTTTATAACGTTTTTAGTTTTTTATTTATTAACAAATTAAAAGGGTCAGTTAATTCTGGTTGACACTGTACTTTGGCTAAATAGCGATGCACTTCTTGCATTGTGTGGGAAATCGTTACCCATTTTGACTGGGCAAAAAAGCGTATCAGTGCTACGTGCAGTAAGTGTGCCAATATTTGGAATAAATGACCCATAAGTGTTGGTGCTGGGGAGGAGGGGGTTATACCAGAAGAGGTATACAGGATCAGGGGTTGAGGGATTATCACGAAGTCATGAGATAATTTCAGACTCTGGTTATGGGGGAATCTCGCGTCAAAAAAATGTCCAGGAATCGTTAACAGTTTCAAGCAGAGTTTGATATTATAATTTCAAGCACGGAATAAGATTGGAGGTAAATATCCTATTAAATATTTCGCTAAAACATACCAACCTCTGCTACCAAAAAATTTGCTTCGAGCACGATAGCAAGGTTAAAGTAAAAGATCGTCCGTAAAGATCTTGTTAAAAATATTAGCATTATAGCCTCTAAATAATCCAAAAATAATAAAAATAGAATTAGATAAGTTTTAGGGTCTCTGGATACGAGTTGCAACTAGTGAGTAACTGAAACATATCTACAACAATCCGTAGAGTGAGACGCGGAGCACAATATCATTCTATCTTGTGTACATTTTAATTAACTACATACGCAATAAAATTCATACAAGGAATAAGCCAGACAATAATAGAGTACAAGAATTCAAAGAGCACACATGAAAATTTAGAACAATGACTGAAAACCCACAATCTTATAGGAACGATTTAAATTAAAGAACTTTATAGCAAAAGCACATACAGCAACTTCCAGAAGTTAATATCGCCATTTAATCGCTTCAACTCAATAAGAGATTGTGCAAATCATTTTAACATAAACCAAAAATCGTATCATGGAACAGAAACATTAAGATTCATATCAAGAGATTTTTCAAATTTTTCAAATGAGGCTATTATCTTCAGTAAATATACTAAACCAACTATCAACTTTTCTGCAGTAATTTCAATTCAGAGATTAGTAACGCAAGATATTCCCACGTTAATTGCACCAACGCTGTGATAATGAGATATTTTTTCATCAACTGTGGTCATGTTTCAGGGCGGTAACTGCGGTATTAATACCACCTCGTGGGCGACTTAGTTGCCGGTAATGCAGTCACTTAAGTCTGTAAAATTAATAGGCTAATTATTTAATTTGAAGTCAATCTAAATTCAATAGCCATTTCAAGTTGAAACGATTTACAATATCGCTCAAGCCATGTGAGATTAAAAGGCTGATCATTACATATGAGAGGCAATTTTTAAAGCATTCCAAGTCACGTAAGCCCCATGGATTTTAAATGCCGAGCCTTTAATTTAGAGGTAATTTAAAAGTCATTCCAATTTAGAAGGTTTGATAAAGCGATTTTGTGATGAGTTTTTCACTTACACTCGAAATGAGCCCGGCAAATTGAAATGAAATGAGAAGTGAGGCACTTTTTAAATTAGGCCATAATGTTCTCAGCGAAGTTTTCAAGCGAATAGCATATTAAAATATAAACCGAAGTGTACGAAAATTCGGAGCGTCGTTTTTAAAATAAATCAGTATAATTCTCCTCCTTATTATCCCTATAAAATTTTATACTAAGTGTACGGAAATTAGGAAAGTAATTCGTTCATAATTCTTATAAATTAAAATAATTCAACTTTTGGTTATCTTTTAGAATATGAATCGAAGTGTACGAATATTAGGAGCTTCATTCGTTCATATCAGTATAACTCTGCTCCTTATTATACGAAAACATTTCTGAAAACAACGTATAAAAAATCAAATCTGTCTGTCTATGACTCCGGTTTCGTCAAGTCATTGGCTGGTGGCATTTAAATTACAAAGCTATCTGACTTCTTTCATTTACATTTCCAGTTCCATGCATTTGAGTTGTAAGGGAAAGGAAATATTTTGTTCAATATTAGATTAGTTATTTCCACTATATCCCCTTATAGCGTGAAATTACAAGGTTAGCTGTATTTATTCATTTACATTTCCAGTCCCATGCATTTGAGTTGTAAAGGAAAGTAATACTTTATTCAATAATATATTAGTTATTTCCACTATATTCCCTTATAGCGTGTGGGATCAGCTCACGACCAACCCGTATAAAGTTGTTGGGGACTAATCAACAAATAAACATTATCCGACCCCGAACACTTGGCAATGATCGCAAATAAAAGGGTGAATAAACACAGATAAGTTAAGAACTATAATAACCAAAAGAACGATAAATACAAGAAAACAAATTACAAAAATATAAACCGTGCCTCTTTCTGGCCCTTGCCTATTAATTGGGGCTGCCACTATACTCACGACAAAGTCATCAAATTCTGCCTCATTTCAACTATCTTTGTCCACTGCTCTTGATTCGTGATAGATTGCATTTTTTACTCGATTTATTTTCAATCAACCTGTGGCAATATAATTTTCATTGGAAATCTGCAGCAAGTTATAACACTATAATTTCATTACATGGTTTGAAGCTGCACTTCACGAGTTACACTCCGTCGTTCAAGTTGACAGTAACAAGTTTCCGACACATTTTAGAAAATTTTTGGGAAATAGAGCCCAAGTTCTGAGAAAATATACTATGCATTAGTGGCATACAAACATATATTCATGTTTTATTTTATTCAACTGTCTACTTGCAACACGCAATAGATAGATTTTTCTTGCAAATTCGATACATGTCGACAGATAAGATACACGGCCTATCAGATAATAATTTTGAGCAATTTTTAACATAAGATGATCAAATGAAAGTATTCTCAAGTAATAAAAAAAAGTTCTATATTATACTGGACCCCATAAGCGTGTCGTAACTCCTCTTCAACGCTTAAACATTCCACCACGAACGAGAAGCCACTTCCCTCACGCAGCAAAAGCTTTAATTTATCCGTAAATGCAGTTAAGCTCTTAAATTACAACCATTCTCTCCTTTCTTGCAGCAGAATGCATCGTCTCCTCTCACTAAGTAAGTCCTATGCAACGAAGGAACAAAAGGATGCAGCTCCGTTGACTTAAAGACTTTCTGCTTCATGCTTGATTTGCTTACATCGCTTGATTTCTTGCGGCAAATTCATATATATGTGAGTCACATATATTCTGAACTTATGTATAAAAATACATAACACACAATGTGATTACGATAAGTGTGCGACGTTATTTCGTTCTAATTTGAAACCAATAGAATAAATTACATCTGGCATGCAGCAATCGAGTCAATTATATAGCACAGTAAATTTATTACAACTTGAACAACTGCATCTATAATAAAATTTTACATAAATTAACGATGAAACACTTCCCACTCGATTGAATAGTAAGCCAAGTACTACAGATGACCTCGACAAGTAAACATGGTTACGGTACTAGTCCCAGTCTTGACAGTTGGGTGTAAATATTCAACTTATTTAATCAAGGCTCACGTTGCATGAAGTGTGGTGGCAAAACTAAACAAACTTGCTTCACGCAAGAGCGTTCAAGCACGGCCAATACTAGGCCCGTTAAAAAGACCCAAATTAACATTCAATTTGGGCATACAATTTTAATGTGTTCGTAACGCTCTCACTTACAAATTTTGCATGAACCTCCCACGCTGTGCGATATTAAAAATATATTCAAGTATTTTTCTTTTTCTACACATACGCTGCACATGATGGCCGCTTGTTTCTCTTGTGCGTAAAGCTGCATCTTCAAGGCAGCGCTGCAGACGCTGCACGATGACGGCTTGCTTCTGTAGGGCGTAAGGCTGCATCTTCAAGGCACCGCTGCAGACGCTGCACGATGACGGCTTGCTTCTGTTGGGCGTAAGGCTGCATCTTCAAGGCAGCGCTGCAGAGGCTGCACGATGACGGCTTGCTTCTGTTGGGCGTAAGGCTGCATCATCAAGGCAGCGCTGCAGAGGCTGCACGATGACGGCTTGCTTCTGTTGGGCGTAAGGCTGCATCTTCAAGGCAGCGCTGCAGAGGCTGCACGATGACGGCTTGCTTCTGTTGGGCGTAAGGCTGCATCTTCAAGGCAATGCCGTGCAGACACTACGCGAGCGTCCCAAATGTGGAGGAGCTATAGGACCATGCTTGGCTGCGCGCCAAAATTTCAACAAGTTGCAGACCTGTGGCCAAACTCTTCTTCTTTCCGCCACTTCTGCTACAGGATTCATCTGATGACGGGCACAATCAATCATACACTACATTTAGCGCGGCTTGGACAATAGTAACTAATTACTTATAATGTGACATGGAAATTGGTCATCGAAACCTAAACGAGTCGCTTCGCGAATAATTTAAGATTAAAAAGCATATTTTGTGCTATAAAATTGAAAAAAAAAACAATGCGATATTAATTAATACGATACAAAATGTAAACTTTCCACAATGTTTGAATACGTCATCATCATGAAAATAACTTCCGATTATCATGAAGCTCACAAGATAAATGAGACTTGAAGAATCCATACAACACACGACGGCCAATAAACTTCCCAAATACTTTTGATTATTTCACCATGGATTTCGAAGCAGCATTACACCGCAGCAGCTGCAGAAACTCAAGCAGTTAGACTGAGTGCTCTGCAAACTGTACCCATTCGCTGCGACGAGTTATATCGGCTACCGAATTCTGGTTCATTCCCGAGACAGAGAACTATTACTCTGCCGTCATGCACGGGAACTGAATGCAATTTCATTGAAAACACAGAAGTTGAGAACACGAATGGATTATATTTGTTAAATCAGCAAAGAAAATTTAAATTGTAATTCAAAGAAATCGGGGAAATTTACTGTTGATAGTCATGAAAATTAATAACAGCTTTCGCTGGAAATCCCGAGTTTGCAGGCCCATTGAAAAATACGGATTTTTCAGGCCCAACTCGACTAGCCCAAGGTTTTAACGTTTCATTAAGTATAGAAATAACACGGCAATGCAAGCCCTCTGCCGGCAAGCTTAAATCGAAATTCTAGTCAAATTTCACGAACTAGCCGTGAGGCCAAATCCAAACATGGCAGTCTAATCCTTATACATACAGTAGCAACCAAGCAACATTTTATCGGTTGAAATGCCACCTAATTTAACATAGACAAGTAAAATCTGCAACTTGCTTTGCGAATGCATAGTCAGAAATTCAATATCAACCATTGTAATTAATTAAACTGATTTCTGAAGTTCTGCATTTGTAAATCATCTTAACAAAACAGTGTTAACGGTAGCAGATTAAAATGACCCCCAAAAAATCTAATCTAATAGTAATGGACGTAAATATATCAGTAACATAATATTCACGAGTATTACAGCAACAGAAAATATCCAATCTACGAATATAAATAATACCCGTTAACTCGAGGCCAGTCATAAAACTAATGGGGGCAATTAAGGCCTAAGCCGCTACCCTAACAAAATTTAGAGTCGCCCCAGCTTCTGATTTGGGGTACCAGAAGCTAAGGCGACTCTAAATTTTGTTAGGGTAGACGTACAAATTCTGAAGGAAGGAGGAAGAGAGGACGCCCAAAAACAACTTGGAGGCGAATGGTGGAAGAGGAGAGAAACCGAGCAGGCTGGAACTCGTGGAACATAGCACGGCAGGCAGCTGCAAACCGGACCCAGTGGAGGAGTGACGTCCAAGCCTTGTGCGCCTTATGGCGCGGAGAGAACTGAACAGACGTACAAATTTGCCATGACCAATAAAACTGGACCACGCATCAGTAGATTGCCGTACGATATTTGCTCGCCCAGACTGTGATGAGAGTACGTCGACACTCAGATAAATGCGTTTGACTTTGTTCAAATAGTGATGCATTGTTGTTCATGTGTGAGTCATCCTGTCCCAAATATCCAGCAAAAGGGATTATCAGCGCTGAATTAGTTTTCTGCGCGTGCTGCCGATAAGAAAGTGTGTCACAATTTGGACAATATGACCAATACATTTTTCAGAGTGTATGAGAGTTTCCGCAAGGAGATATGAAATGAATTTTAAATCGAAATTTTTTGTTTCTATGTTGCGAGTCAAGCGAAGCATGCGAGTAATTTGTACATTGGATGACAGCTGATTAGAAATTCAAAGTAGACGGGTTATGAACAACCTCATTGGAAATACAAATGATTATGCAAAGAATAGATATTAATTTTTTATCTATCTAGTTATAATCCAAATCAGACAGATGATTGCGCATGGTTATCATATCAGATGCAAGTCTACCAAACATCGAATTCTTCGCATCTACTAACCAATTTAAAGCAAATTAACCAGAACTCAAATATAAAACTTAGGGGCAATTCTATTAGTTAATAAGTGATCCAAAATAACAATGCGTTCTAATGCGAATAATCACAGCACTGATAATTGTATTTGAAACGATCATATTATTGTTTAATACGTGGCTCGGTCTTCGGTAAATTCTAGATCAAGTATCATACCATCATCACTAACACACGACAGATTTAATCAACAACTAAATTGACGAATACTTGTTTTGAACACAAAATAAACGGCATTCCCAAAAAAATAATAATTTAAGATCAGATCCGATATAATTCTTGGCTTCAAGAAGAAACGAGCAACCGCCAACAAAGACGATGGTGAAAATTCGCGCTAATTAACTATAACGATAATCTGTTGAAAAACTGCATGGTAGTCCGCATTTCATTCATCATTCAGAGCATTTCAAATCAATATTCCTATCCCACACTGCAGGGACAAGAGATAAAAAATTTAAATGGCCACTCAGGCACTTTGGTAAAAATCACAAAAAATGCTCAGGACTAAAGTTTATATTTCCAGTGCCTAGAAGAGATGAAGCTGTCCCCATTTTACTTATGACGCTTCAAAATCAAAGTGATCATATTATGCTGCGGGGAAGCTAGCCACATATTTTGATGTGGCTATAATAATGAACGAAAAGCAGTTTCACCTAAAGTCATACCCTAACAAAATTCTGGTACAGCCCAAGCTTCTGCCTAAGAATCGTTACACGTACTCGGCCTTAAGTTATTTATGATCCGCTTGGCTACCAGATCGCTATCAGTTTATATTCAGAGTATGAGAAGGAGTATCAGAGTATGAGAGAGTATCAGAAAATGAGGAAGAGTATCAGAGTATGAGAGAGTATCAGAAAATGAGGAAGAGTATCAGAGTATGAGAAAGAGTATCAGAGTATGAGAAAGAGTATCAGAGTATGAGAAAGAGTGTCAGAGTATGTGAGAGTATCAGAAAATGAGGAAGAGTATCAGAGTATGAGGAAGAGTATCAGAGTATAAGAAGGAGTATCAGAGTATGAGAGAGTATCAGAAAATGAGAAAGATTTGCCAAACCAACTCTTACCGAGCTTATAAGCTGCCCAGAGGCAGCTCTTCGAACCACCAAGAGCCAAAGCAGACAGAGGGCCGCCTATTTACGTGGTGCCTTGCGTCCTAGGCAATACCTATGCAGAGTCGCATCCGCATCTAAATTTTGTTCGGGTAGTCATGCTACAGATATAATAATTATACCTCGCACAGGAGTTCTACTTAAAAATCGTTCTCTGTCAAAGTTCTTAGTTCACATCTATCGTAATGTCGTTTGATTGTTCGTTCTCAAATAGCCACTCAGGCACTTTGGTAAAAAATCACAAGAAATGGTTAGGACCAAAGTTTATTTTTCCAGTGCCTAGAACAGATGGAGCTGTCCCCATCTGTTATATCTCAGTATATGGCATATACTGAGAGCTCTTAGTTTTGTACCGTGTATAAAATATTGCCTGTAGATATAGTCCATGGTTTTTGCGACTACAAATACAGCATTTAAAGATGCTTTATTAAATGTTTCATTTCAGCAACATGTATAGGAGTGAACATTAATGTTTAAAGCTTGCAATGGTGTCTGGATCAGCAATGGTGTCTGGCCCATGCAGACATCAGGATTTCCAATTGATAAATAAGCTTTTATTTTAACATCAATCCACCAGTCTACGGATCGAATACAGCCGTGTTCAGATGCAGCAGCAGTCCATTTACTGGTTAAACAAAACGCGTTTTAATTTCTTTTTTAGCGGCCGTTGCTCATCATGTTTTCCGGAGCAAATATGACAACAATTTTCTGATAACGAAGAACATGTTCTGTTTCATTCGATGCTGAAAGATCGTCGCATGATTTCAAAAAATGCAATATAGTGTTGCCGATTGTTAAACCAAGAATTCTTTAATCTTAAGAACTTTTTCGCACATCTCACTGGTCGCGTAGGACAAACACCGAATACGGGCGAGGGAAGCACGAAGAAAATACAAGCACGATATCTTAGGAGGATGAGCTGGAATTATCGAGCTTCAGCAGAGACGCTACCTGCCGTCTTCCCTTTGAAGGAAAACCAGGACTCTCTTAGTGATATAACTGCCGAGCTACCAAGGCCAGCGACATTTCCTGGGGCCGTACTGACAAAAATAGTCAGGAGACATACTTTCAAAACTCGCTAAGTGAACGTAAGTACTTACGCTCTATTTTCTTGTCTATGATTGGTGGATTTTGCTCGAAAGGCCGTCAATGATTGGCGGATGAACTTACGATCTCATAACTTTTTTTGAAAGTACAGGAGTCCGTTTATAACTTCGACAGCCAATTTTTGACGGCTATTCAAGCTAAATTCACCAATCACAGACAAGGGACTTATATGTACTTAAGCAAGTTGCGCCAGTACGATCCCAAATCTAATAGTTAAATACTTGTAAAAACTCGACCATATAATAACAATTTTTACGTAGCAGCAAGTTCACTTCTGCCGTTTAATTATTATATTACTTATATATCAAGAAAGAGACGCTCGAGTTATAATGTGTGTATAATGACGATCGAAAAATATTCAATCTGAGGGAAGCGAATTACACATGAATAAAACTGATACAATGATGCAGGGAAGTTATCTTCGCACCCAATTTTCATCAGAATGTACGACCAGAAAATTATACTCATAATACAAACTACGACAACCAATGTTCAATGCACTCGACCATGGATGGAACTGAGCGACGAACAAAATTCTACAGAGGCGTGTCTCTTTTGATCATTATGTTTGATTCATAATGTTCATCAAGATAATCTTCATACCTCTCATCTTGGCAGTCTCTACAGCAACCAAAGGGCAGCTCGAAAATTCCGTCGAGTCATTGCGCAAATCTTGCTTAAAAAACAAATAGCAGAAATTCCATTCAAAACATTCAAACTAAAAGAAAACTTCCAAACTGGGATTAATTCTCGAAGCAGGCGTTTCCATTAGAAGAAACATGAAAGGTAGGTATATTCGAAGTAATTATTCTAGTTGCTTTCAACTAAGTAAAAAATTCAACAAGAAGTAAATGGCGGAGGGGAAGTCGAAGGTCGGTTCTGGCTAGCTAATCCGAGTAATGGAACTTGTCTAATACATCCATCTCTTTTCGACAAACAAAACCACGAGAAAAAGCTCAAGCGGCCAAAAGTTATGAGGAATATGGGTCATATTTCGCCGTCTGAAACTTAACAGGCAATCGGCCAACAAAAGCGCCATGAAGACCTCATCAAAAATACGAAGTAGAGGAGGAATTATGAAATGTGCGACGAAATGTGAAATGTGAATATGAATTATGAAATGTGCCTGCGTTGCAGCTGATCGTGACGAGAGCGTTGCAGCTGATCGTAACGTGTGCGTTGCAGCTGAGTGTGACGAGAGCGTTGCAGCTGAGTGTGACGAGAGCGTTGCAGCTGAGTGTGACGAGAGCGTTGCAGCTGAGTGTGACGAGAGCGTTGCAGCTGATCGTGAAGTGTACGTTGCAGCTGATTGTGACGTGTGCGTTGCAGCTGATCGTAACGTGCGCGTTGCAGCTGATCGCGNTCTAATTCACGTCACCTCTGAATTCAATCTTACACTGAATAATGAATGAAAACAAGACCGGATTTAACACCGCAGCCTACAACAGAATTTGCAGGCGCGCCAAGGGGCGTAATTAGCACGGCAGGTCGAGCACCAGAGATCTATCAGCGTCTAATTACTCCTGCAAATACCGGACTGAGGGCGACAGACATGCTTGCCTACAACTAATGCGCATGCCATGCATACGCATTGTCAGCGCGCAGCATGCCATGCATACGCATTCTCTGCGCGCAGCCTGCCAAACATGCGCATTCTCTGCACGCAGCATGCCATGCATACGCATTCTCTGCACGCAGCATGCCATGCATACGCATTGTCTGCGCGCAGCCTGCCATGCATAGCATTCTCTGCGCGCAGCCTGCCATATATACGCATTGTCTGCGCGCAGCCTGCCATATATACGCATTGTCTGCGCGCAGCCTGCCATATATACGCATTGTCTGCGCGAAGCCTGCCATGCATACGCATTCTCGGCGCGCAGCATGCCATATATACGCATTCTCTGCACGCAGCATGCAATACATACGCATTCTCTGCGCGCAGCCTGCCATATATACGCATTCTCTGCGCGCAGCCTGCCATATATACGCATTGTCTGCGCGCAGCATGCTATATATACGCATTCTCTGCGCGCAGCATGCCATATATACGCATTCTCTGCGCGCAGCATGCCATATATACGCATTCTCTGCGCGCAGCCTGCCATGCATACGCATTATCTGCGCGCAGCCTGCCATGCATACGCATTCTCTGCGCGCAGCATGTCATATATACGCATTCTCTGCGCGCAGCATGCCATGCATACGCATTCTCTGCGCGCAGCCTGCCATAGCACGCAGCCTGCCATACATACGCATTCTCTGCGCGCAGCCTGCCATATATACGCATTCTCTGCACGCAGCCTGCCATACATACGCATTCTCTGCACGCAGCCTGCCATACATGCGCATTCTCTGCGCGCAGCCTGCCATACATACGCATTCTCTGCGAGCAGCCTGCCATATATACGCATTATTGCGAGTGTGAAGCCTCGAGTTTAGGAGGCGTGAGACGGTAAGGGGAGATTTGGGTGCAACTTTACGACAGTGGGGAATAAGCGAGTCATATTTAGGGCGCACCTAGTTAATTAGGGATATACGTGAAGCAGGTTTGATCATTGATTAAATTCCGGGGTTTGTTGGTGATATTTGAAGGCAGCTGTGAAATTAGTTATTACTAATTAGTATAACAGTTATAATACTTAAGACCACTTACAGAACAAATGAAAATACTGTTGATACAAGTCAATAAATTATTTGCATTGGCTTAGGAAATGGAACAATTCTATTTCTATAATGAACACCATTGTTATAAAATGAGGAAGGATAAACTATCAGGTAACGAAAAAATGTACTGCACCAAAAATCACGACTTTAAAAAAATCATTTTTATCTACAGAGGTTGTACAAAATAGGAAAAGCGCCTCAAAAATCCACAAAATATATTTTAGTATGGTTCAAGTCCACCTTTTACGGCAATTACAGTCTCAATTATTCTGCGAGGTATTGATTCATATAAATTTTGAATTTTGAATTGTTACCAAATAAATTTCAACATCTTCTTCAGCTAAACCCTCTTTCAGTTGAACCCCAGTTTACCCCTGCAGCCTTTTTAGCGCATTTTCTCATTTATGGGAAAAATGCAATAGTGTGCTCGCCACGTCCGTCTGTCCGTCCGTCTGTTTGTCCGTCCGTGACTCCATGTTTTCATCGACGAGTAAATGCGCTCTCTGTCACTCATTGCAGTGAGTACTGAGTTATACTTTTTTAATCCTCTCCAAACAAACACTCGGCCACAGGTCGGAAATAAGGTAAGCAATGATTCGTCAGTAAAAATAATACCTATGCACCGCTAGAGGGACCGATTCTATGGGCTTTTACACCACTCTAAACGATTTAGAGCATTTATATTTGAGACCAGAGGTTTTACAATAGCAGCTCTTCAATAGAACCCAGATTTGTGCAGCTTCCGAAGAACAGTTTTAATGGAAACTGGGTTCAGTGGGTGTCGATTGATGTCTGCTGTAATTCCAAGTGCCGCGGTCTTTCGATTTTCCATACAAATTTGATCTATAAACCGACGGCCTCTCTGAGACAACTTTAACTTTCGGCATGCAGAACTGTGCTTCTCTGCGAACGTTTCTCCTTCTTTCAAAAGCAGTCATTAGTTTCAACACAATGCCGAAATGTCAGCTTTCGTTTTCCGTCAAGTTTTCCGAAACGTCAAACTTTCGGAAAATTTCTATCACACTAGCACTGCCATACGAGCACTAACAATTGGGCCTTTCTGAGAGTCAGAGGGGTATTTATTTTTAGATGCAATTTTTATAAGGTTATAGACACACAAATTTCCTAAAAATATCAGTAAAAGCATAAAATATCAATTGGCAGCAATAATAAGCAAATTAACATTAAAATATGTCAAGTTGTTTAAAAATTATGATCTCAAAACGTAAGGTGTTTCCCTTATTTTGTGTAACCCATTCATGTTATTAGTAAGTTCAGTTTGAAAGCTTCCATTCATTTTCTGCCATTAAAACGAGCATGGTTGAAAATATCTTTAAAATAAAGAAAGTGAACATTTTAATGAATATTGTAAGTATAAATACTATTTATATATTGTCTCCATGCGACCCATGGATGCATTTCATGTTATAATAATTAAAATTGTATGCATGTTATAATTTAAAAACAACAAATTCATCCTAAAATACCGGCATATATCATATTGTTTCTCGTAAATGGCATGGAATACAATATCCGGACGGTTGTTTACTCTCAGTGACGGACAAAAAGTACAGTGCAGTGCATATGGTGTTCCCTCAAATTGACATCCAATAAACCGTATACAACAAATTCATTACAAAGTTGGAGGAGAAACAAAAGACATCAAACATGACCTTGATGCATAAGAACAATATATAAAAAGCACAGCACTGTAGCTCAATGCTTTTTATAATATAATAGCACTGTAGCTTCCATCCATGGTCAGTTGAAGATGACAAGCGGAGCTCTATTGTCACAAGCCTACTTCCAAAAAAGGATACTTGCATTGATGGTTGCTGCCGTGTACGACAACTTTAAGTTGCTCTCTGTAGCGGACAACCCTCCTCAGTTAGCTACAATCAATAGTTTACGTATAACTTAATTTAAAAATAATGTTACGGCGGCACAGGCTAAAAATGGAAGAAAATATCTCCAGAAAAAAAAAAACTACTCAATTCAGTTCCGATGAAGAAGAAGTTGTAAAACAACAAAGCGTCGGTATTTGCAATTACTTGCTGTGCGACGCCTTTTCTTTATTGATTTTTTGCAGCTCTGGAGGTTACAGTCCCAGGCCACGCTTAAGCACCTCAGTCAACATGGCACCAGACTCTTTTTATTGGCCGCCAGCCAATCACTGATGGCTTTCGCGCTAAGCCCACCAATCACAGACGAGAAATCCGCCGCTCCGTGCAGTTAGGCCGCTACGCGTACTTTGTTCGTTACATGTACTTAGTCCGCTACATGTAGTTCAGGTAGATTGCGGTGCACTTGGGCCGATAGCGGTGTACTTGGGCTGCTACATGTACTTGTGCTGCTACGTGTACTTTTGGGCCGCTACTGTACTAGGGCCGCTACGTATAGTTGGGCTGCTACGTGTACTTTTGGGCCGCTACTGTACTTGGGCCGCTACGTATAGTTGGGCTACTACGTGTACTTTTGGGCCGATACGTGTAGTTGGGCTGCTACGTGTACTTTTGGGCCGCTACTGTACTTGGGCCGCTACGTATAGTTGGGCTGCTACGTGTACTTTTGGGCCGATACGTGTAGTTGGGCTGCTACGTGTACTATTGGGCCGCTACTGTACTAGGGCCGCTACGTATAGTTGGGCTGCTACGTGTACTTTTGGGCCGATACTGTACTTGGGCCGCTACGTATAGTTGGGCTACTACGTGTACTTTTGGGCCGATACGTGTAGTTGGGCTGCTACGTGTACTTTTGGGCCGCTACTGTACTTGGGCCGCTACGTGCACTTGGGCCGCTACGAGTACTTGGACTGCTTCGTGTACTTAGCTAGTTTTGATAGAACGGCCCTATGATTGCATCATGCATGGCAAGTACGTTGACAGCTTTCTTATGCTATTTTCAAAATCAAACAATTTTATCGCAATCTATAAAATCCATGGCAATTACTTGCGTTCTGCGTTGAGGAATAATATCAGTTTGTTGGGAAAATAAATATTCATCTCAATATCTAAATAATACTACTGCACTGCATATTTTCGTTTGGGTGACTACGAAGAATATAATAAAGAACAAAGCTCAAATTGAACGGAATAGAATAAAATTTGAATGCAGTAAGCTTAATTCGTAGATGAAATTTAAGGTACAAAATGTATAAAAATACAGCACGGAGCTGACTTACTAGCCAAAACTTCACAAGGTTGGATAAATCCAACTTGAATGAGACCAAACATTCAATAATACAAAAAACTCAAATGAAGCAGCATCAAGGTAAAGACATTGTTTCCGAAAGGCAACACATAATTTTTTTTAGAACAAAAGTTGGACATTTTTAGATCTTTAATAATCAATCGATTATTAATATTTAGACAATAAAGACATGATAGAAGAAAGAAAACACGAGTCTGCATTCGCAACGAATTAATGTTTTACGTCGTATCATGCCTCGGTAAGCACCAGGGACAGCGCGGGCGTAAGGCCTCGCTGTAATAACGCAAATGTACTGCGTATAAGGCAACGTTGGGCACTCAACGCAGCATGAAACTGTTCCCATATGCTACTGTAATGCAAATACTACCATAGTAGAGTATTAGAATAGCTCTATAATACTTATAGTTCTATATTTTAGCATACGTATAGTACAATAATAAATGTAGTAATATATAGTGGAGTATTGGCATATCACTATTAATCAGTGCTTCAGGGTTTATTAGGCGATAGCGAGACAAATGCGCAAGGTTATCATACTTAAAGGTTTCTACCTGCGGGCCCTTACATACAAGGATGTACATGAGCAACCTCCAATGTTGAAAAGGGCACAAATATATTTTAATACACGTGAGAATAAGGTGGCAAACTACAAATTTGGGGATAACTTCGCACACATGAACTAAGTGATTACAGACGAACAAAGATAAAAATTTTAGACTAATTAACGAACGAATTTGAACAGTCATCTAAAATATTTGGCTTACACAGAAATGGCGCATAGTTTCCACAAGAGGAACCAGCTAACAATTATAGTTAAGGAACGAATTGAGTCCTGATTGACCACCTTAATAAAAGATAAAAGATTTGTTCTCTTTTTTTCTTTCCTGTCTTGCTTGGAGAAGTGCGGCGACTTACAAACCAAAGCGCGGTAAAAAGGTGGCCCAATACAAAGCCGTAAGCCTATCGCCAATTCTTAACATCGCAGAAAAATCACATCATATTGTGGTCTCGAACACGCAACTCACTGCTCCAATTCTGCTGTGCTAAACCGCCCGGCCTCCTGGCTCGCAGATCTTGACCAGAAAGGGACGCACATACAGAGCTGGGATCGAATCAGGAACTCTGGGCTCTGATCTTGATACTCAGAACTGTAACCACTGTGCCGCCCTGACCACATACTATAACATACAGACGTTTCATGCACCATTAGGAAATTTAAGTTTTAACTTAAGCATTTGAGGTTCATTTAATTGAACAGTCAATATTTGTTTGAGCTCTTAATAGTATCGCAGTAGCTAGTGTACCTTCAACAAATCTAACCCATTCCAACGAGACAGCTAAAAGCTTTTTGTCGAAGAACCTATGAAGAATAAAATGACGAAAGAAGAATGAGCAATGAAATGATGAAAGGAGCACGCATCGTTACTCAGGATAATCCGTTCAAAATCTTCACTATAAAATATTGTCTATGCCTTTAAATCGCTGCATGGAAAATATCTGTGACCGTGCAAATCAGGTCGCGTACCAAACACCAAGTCGGTTAGCGACCGTCAAGGAAATGCGTGGGGGGTATAGGCTTGAACGATACTGTAAGATTCCTTCACGTGATCGAGAGCGGCCTTGTGTCGACTCGCATGCCTTTGGGGAAACTACGGCAAAATATTTAATCGAATTGCCAGTAGCCAATACAATTCACACCTAATTAAATTTACAGTTGCCAAAACATTGCAAATGGTTAGTCACAGATTATTTGTCCCACTAGGATAAATGGAAGCTTGAAAAGCTGCCATTGTACTTCTTCAGGTGCCTCAGATATTCATTTAATTAATTAAGCTATATAATTATTTACAGCCTACTTAGAATAGAATACACGGCTAGATGCACTATTAAAAGTCCAGAACATTATTAATTTAGAATTGAAAAATTCATTCACAAAAAAAAATTCTGATATATATCGAGATAATTGAATGAATTAAACATCGAGACCAGTATATACACAAACTCAAAAATAACTGAATGAATTAAATAATGACCCACGATATATATATATATATAATATTTTACTTCACTCTCTTACCGTTCGTAGAATGACTTGAAAACTCTTTAGTTGCTCTATATACGCGTACATTAAAATTGATGCAATTCAGCAGAAACCTCTCTTTTAAGCAAGTTTGATTAAAGACCAGAGCATTATATTAATTAACAATCTACTTATTTAGTTTTCAACGAGTCAAACAAAATTTCTTGCTGGCGCATGTAAATCAAAAAGTGGATTACCAAATGGCATTTTAACGGAATGCGACGTTTCAAATATACAATATTCATTATCAAGCAGGTGGAGGGTTCTGCTTACTAGCACGCCCTTAGCCGACGACTCACATGCCATCTACAATCTCGGGGACCTAAGACACATGCGGGAGGCTCACAATGAGACCATCACCCGAGCGACATTGGAAGCCTGCACCAGCATAGTTATGCGGTACCCTGACCCATCGAGATTGACGATAGTTGAGGCCCTCATTATCAAGAGCGAGTCTCCGGCTATCAACCTCCAAACTACAGGATTCGTCGGGACGCTGAATTTTTTTTCAGTATATTTCTAAGCTTAGATTTCAAACTGTATCCACAATAACCTAGATTTGTACTACATTCATTTATAAAAGTCCAATTTCAAGTGCTGCAAAACCCTTCACCTGCTTGATAATGAATATTGTATATTCGAAACGTAGCATTTCAGTAAAATATCATTTGCTAGCCTGCTTTTTGATCTCCCGGCGCTAGAAAGAAATTTTGTTCGACTATATGTAAAACAAATAAGAAGATTGTTAATAAAAAGCAGGCACTAGTCTTCAATCAAACTTGCATACTTTAAAATGTATAATCATGTAGAGATCTTTGATCGAGTTATACAGACCATCTTTGATTGCCATACAATTGATGTGCTACCATCAGAATAGAAAGTTTACAAAACGTTGCATGATTATTTCAAAAATTATTAATAACACCAACGATTGTTTCATAATAATTTGCCGAATTCTACAATGATTTACATAAACACGTTGCACAATACCTTAGGCGCAGCACAATCTTGCATATCAGAGAGACACAACACAATCTCTCAAATATCAGACAGACGCAACACAATCTCTCAAATATCAGAGAGACACAACACAATCTCTCAAATATCAGAGAGACACAACACAATCTCTCAAATATCAGAGAGACACAACACAATCTCTCCAACATCAGAGACACAGCACAATCTCTCCAATATCTACAGGTACAACTGCGATAACAAGGAGGCCTATTGCTACACTGCCGTAAAACAAGACAGGAACAAAATATCCTGTTTATTCCGACCTGTTCAAAATAAAGGCCGTTCATCTCCGTCACTCGAGGAAGGGAATCGTCCCAGTGAGGCGGCGGTGGAGCAATGCAGTGGTATAAATCAGCAGCAGCTGAGACCACAGAGAGAAATGCTCGAGACTTTGTCTAAGTAGCGATGCACAGTGCCGAGTTTGCTCTCTGCTCGCGCTTGAGAACGGAAATTTGTCATCATTTGCACAATATGACCCATTCTTTTTAGCGCGTTTTCTTATTTATGGAAAAAATGCACTATTGTGCTTGCCATTTCCGTCCGTCCGTCCGTCTGTCCGTCCGTGACCTCAAGTTTTCGTCGACGAGAAAATGCGCTCTCTGTCACTCACTGCTGTGAGTACCGAGTTATATTTTTTTCAGTACATGCATAAATGCTGCAATACTTCGCACTCATTCCGGGCAAATGACGCTTGCGTTCAAATCGTTGCTGAAGCTATGAATAAAATACGACATAAGCAGATATAGGAAGCACTCTTTGTTGAATACTTTACGCTCAAATATGCAGTGTTTGGAGAAAACTAACTTCATTGGGAATATCAATATAATTTCATACTTCAAGTAAAAAAAATCCTTCTCATTATAATAATAAAGTTAAAAATGTGTAGTAGCATAGTACGAAATTTAATTAAAGTTAAAATATTGTAGGTTATTGCAAATGCATTTATGCTCAACCAAAACTTTGAAATTACCACTTAGAACTCCGGCAATGGCTCACGTTCACTGAAGTAGCAAAACGAATGAAAAACATAGATTTTAATTAATAAAAGATCGTATAACCTTACTATTCAACCGTTTAAAGCTACGGCTGAAGTATCTTAGTGAAAACCTATGCCAATTTACTTGCAAAAATTCTCCAGTTTTCAGAACTAGATGTGCAACTCAGTCAAACCCAAAACAAAGAACAATAAAATTTATAGTGGAAATATCAGTGGAAGGAGAATTTATCGTGGAAATATCAGTGAAAGGAGAATTTATCGTGGAAATATCAGTGGAAGGAGAATTTATCGTGGAAATATCAGTGGAAGGAGAATTTATCGTGGAAATATCAGTGAAAGGAGAATTTATCGTGGAAATATCAGTGGAAGGAGAATTTATCGTGGAAATATCAGTGGAAGGAGAATTTATCGTGGAAATATCAGTGAAAGGAGAATTTATCGTGGAAATATCAGTGGAAGGAGAATTTATCGTGGAAATATCAGTGGAAGGAGAATTTATCGTGGAAATATCAGTGAAAGGAGAATTTATCGTGGAAATATCAGTGGAAGGAGAATTTATCGTGGAAATATCAGTGGAAGGAGAATTTATCGTGGAAATATCAGTGAAAGGAGAATTTATCGTGGAAATATCAGTGGAAGGAGAATTTATCGTGGAAATATCAGTGGAAGGAGAATTTATCGTGGAAATATCAGTGGAAGGAGAATTTATCGTGGAAATATCAGTGGAAGGAGAATTTATCGTGGAAATATCAGTGGAAGGAGAATTTATCGTGGAAATATCAGTGGAAGGAGAATTTATCGTGGAAATATCAGTGGAAGGAGAATTTATCGTGGAAATATCAGTGGAAGGAGAATTTATCGTGGAAATATCAGTGGAAGGAGAATTTATCGTGGAAATATCAGTGGAAGGAGAATTTATCGTGGAAATATCAGTGAAAGGAGAATTTATCGTGGAAATATCAGTGGAAAAATTATGTTTTAGTGAAAATATCAGTGGAAAAATAATGTTTTAGTGAAAATATCAGTGGAAAAATAATGTTTTAGTGGAAATATAAGTGGAAAAATAATGTTTTAGTGGAAATATCAGTGGAAAAATAATGTTTTAGTTTTAGTGGAAATATCAGTGGGAAAATAATGTTTTAGTGGAAATATCAGCGGAAAAATAATGTTTTAGTGGAAATATCAGTGGGAAAATAATGTTTTAGTGAAAATATCAGTGGAAAAATAATGTTTTAGTGGAAATGTCAGTAGAAAATAATGTTTTAGTGGAAATATCAGTGGAAAAATAATTTTTTAGTTGATTTAAATTATAAATGCAAATTCGAATTCGAATTTAATATTCGAATTCGAATATAATCAGTGGAAGGAGAAATTTATCGTGGAAAATATCAATCGTGGACGCCACAGCGATAGAAATGATTTGTTTCATCTCCCACACCCGCAACCCCTGGGCAAGCGTAGCGGTTCTAGAATAACGAACGTTCATTTGAATGTTAATGACACAGTCGCGGCTATCTCTCGCCGAGGTGGCGCGTCGCAGGGTAAGCTATGACATTGTTCGTACGCGGATAACAGGAGAAAATCAGTAATGTTATCTTCCTAATAAGAATTTTTGATATATAAGCGAAAGAATTTATAGACGGAGAAACCGGACAGTAAATTCACTGTCTTCATTTAAATAATTTTTAACGGAGAAATTAGACAATAAGTTCACTATGTCATCATTGAACATCAGAGAGATAAGTTTATGAACTGGATTCCATTATCAGTTCATAAACAGGAAAAACTTAAGGGTCAAATAGAAGACAGTTGAAATTTTTTTCAAAATTTCCAACTGATTAGTGAGCTGGTCTTCGCAATGTTTTCAATGAAGAAATTGTGAATTTACTTGTCATTTTCTTTGATTTAGATTCTTGCTTAACTCGTTATTAACGCAAACTAATCAAATAAGATTATTATATTTCGAAAATAGAAAGAATAAAAAGTAAATATAAGCATTAAAAAGTTAGAAATTTCGAAACTAAATATTTACAGGAGAGGAAAAAAACAAGAATCGTACATCAAAGGTAAATATTATCCTAAAAAATCAAAAAATAAATGCAAGTAAAACTTATAGCAGGACCTAAGTGAACGAGAAGTGGGATATTTTAACAAACGAAGGGACACTGCAGTGCAAAATCGTAAGTTTCATGTGCCTTTAACTCGACCCGTTGCCCGCAATAATTCGATTATCTGCCACAATGCCGCGGAATTCAGAAGGCTTCTTGCAAGGAGAAATTGCGCTAGAATTTATTTATTTCGACAGGAAGAGAGGGCACTCTTTGAAATTGGTTTTTGGCTTTTAACTATGAGAAAGTCTAAAGGTACGAAGCAAACCTTTAATTTTTAAATTTGGTTTTTATCAGCGTTTTGAAACTTTGCTTTTTGTTTATGTCAATGGAAGCATTGTCTGCTCGCAATACAAGACTCTTGGTGGCACAAGAGAGGTATAAGTGGAAGGAGTTTTCGGTTATTGTCTCGAATAATTAGCATGAGATTTTAGCGTTACGTTCATTCTGCAAATATGATATGCATTTTATTGGCTATATTCCGTAAGATTTTAGCGTTACGTTCATTCTGCAAATATGCTATGCATTTTTTTGGCTATATTCCAATAAGATTTTAGCGTTACGTTCATGCTGCAAATATGCTATGCATTTTTTGGCTATATTCCATAAGATTTTAGCGTCAAGTTAATTCTGCAAATGTGCTATGCATTCCCGGCTATATTCTAATGTTCTTTCGTATCAACATAGCCAAATATTAATTTTTCTAGATTATTTTTTAACACAAAAGTATTAAATTAGTGAATAAAATTTATCAACAAAATTTCAAATGAACGTTATTTACTTATAGGATATAAATGAGAGAACGCACATTATTCGCTTAACAAATTTGATAAATAACATCTATAATGTAGCCGTTGTCAGGGAGATACCTAACATTTTACTCTTATATCTGTTTCCGCGCAATACATTCTTAAGAGCCGAGCGCATAGGTATTTATTTTAACCATAAGCAACTGAATGCGCCTGCCTATACACGTAGACACTAGTAGCGGCCAGTACAACTTTCAAGTACTAACCGCCACCAATTATAACGCTTTCGGCCTCGTGTTAATGGTTACTAGTTCCTTCCGTGGCCAATAACGCTTCTACGCGAAGATAAGTACGGATAGCGTTTGAAAAATGAATTGGCCGTCACTAGTGTTCTGGGTCCATACTTTCAAAAAAAAGTTAAGAGATCGTAAGTTCATCAGCCAATCATTGACGGCCTTTCAAGCAAAATCCACCAATCACAGACAAGAAAATAGAGCGTAAGTACTTACGTTCATTGACGGCCTTTCAAGCAAAATCCACCAATCACAGACAAGAAAATAGAGCGTAAGAACTTACGTTCACTATACTTTCAAAAATAGTTAAGAGATCGTAAGTTCATCAGCCAATCATTGACGGCCTTTCGAGCAAAATCCACCAATCATAGACAAGAAAATAGAGCGTAAGTACTTACGTTCACTTAGCGAGTTTTGAAAGTATGGCCCCTGGTGTACACGCACCTGTAGTAAGCTGCAGACTTGGAGTGAAGATCTCACGCTGAGTGGTCAGTAATCCCATATCGAAAAACTGTAATTGTTATCATGTTGGGCATGAGGGGGCGGTTGTTCACCTGAAGGATATCTGGCTTCTGCAGGGCTATCGGAAACTTAAAAAAAAAATCGCAGTGTGGTTCATTCGATGAGTATTATTTCTCTAATGAAACTCGACTGCTTCACCTAAAACGACTGAAAATATTTGAAATTGTTCTCCTTTCCATACACTTACAAACGTGATAAAATTCATCTCGGTACTATAAAACGGGACTCGACTCTTCATTAAACTTGTTCCAATCTCCATACGTTATTGCAAATTACAAACAACAAATTTAAGTTGCCATGACAATTGGATAAATACAACTAATATCTGAATGAGTTGCATCGCTCAAACACTTATAGGTAATTTGATTCTATTCACCAATTCATTTGAAGATCAAATCCAATTGTACAATGATAAGAGAACACAAACGTATAAGGCGTTTCAATAAAACAAGGGGAGCGTGAATTCTGAAGGTTGAAGCATAATACTATTTTAGTTATTCAGGAGAAACGCTTCAATATCAAAGCAATTAAGAACGATATTGCGCGCACTGCTGCATACGAACGAGGGATCCGCTGCTCACAAAAGCCTGGGGTCATATTCTCTTCTAATTGAAATGTATCTCGGCCCAGGATTGCCACTCACGTCCAAGCGTATACAAACAGAGTTGCCGTACACACAACAGAACACAAATACCCAGGCTTGTGTTCCTATATTATTAACGAAACACCAGTACATACTTCCAAGCGTATACAAACGGGGGTTAAGAGTTGCCGTACACACAATAGAACACAAATACCCAGGCTTGTATTCCTACATTATTAANGCGTATACAAACAGGGTTACCGTACACACAACAGAACACAAATACCCAGGCTTGTGTTCCTATATTATTAACGGAACACCAGTACATACTTCCAAGCGTATACAAACGGGGGTTAAGAGTTGCCGTACACACAATAGAACACAAATACCCAGGCTTGTATTCCTACATTATTAACGGAACAGCAGTACATCCGAAAGCAGGATTTCAGATTCTGAAGGATAAGGTTTATCGCAAGAAAATACTTTTCCGTCGTATTCCAGGGTAACAAAAACTACCAAGACTAAATTATCGCTTTTAGGAATATACTTTCGTGCCGCCTTGTGCCAAGAGATTACGAATAACGAAACGTCTTTTAATAAAGATTTTCAAGGATACTTCTGTCACAGAAGAATCTAACATCAATTTTAAATTAAACACTTAAATATGCAATATTTTCAAAATATAGTAAAAATATTTTCACATCTCGAAAACGAAATAAAAGAGTACAAGTAATGGACAGGGGAATACATTTCTACGTTCATGTATCATAATTTCCTGACAGCAATGGAAAATTGAAGCATTAATGCTTCAACTATTTTTTAAAGCATTAAAGTATCATGCATATTTTCTGAAGGCCATGGGAAAATGACGTGTCCAAGCTGCCGAAGGCATGTTCGTCGGAAAACACACTCGTCGAAAATAATGTTGCTGTCGACTCGAGTCCAAAAAGCCAACTCCAACAAACTTTCACACGAAACAAAGAAAACTTTGTTTGCAAAAGTGCAGCCAACACGTACGATCGCACCTAAATTCAACTCAAGGTAAAACCCCACATGTAAACCACTAGCAATACATATGAAAAAAATCCAGGTAGTTTTTCACCTAACGTCAAAATAAATACTAGTCCAACATTTCGCCTCAATAATCTCTTGATTGAATTACCATATATATACCTATATATTGATGCACTGGATTAACAAAAATATTTAGTGATGATAAATACAACAATAACTAAAATAATAATAAATAACTAAGATAATAATAGAAGTAAAATGCCTACTGCGAAAACATAGTTTCAAGAAAATGCGATGTCTCACTCATTGGTAATTCAACCTCACATTAAGACCGATTGCGTATCTAAGATACATCGAAGTTTTCATTCAAAATATCATAATATACAGATAGAATAACGATATAGATAGATAAAAATACAGATAGAATAACGATTACCTACCAAAATAGATAATAGATTCTCTCGTCGTACCTTCCACCACAGTACAAAAATTAGGCTACAGAGTGTCAAAAAATGATAAATGAAACGAAAGAGCACCCACTATTTTTCACTGTAAAATAAATTATTGGAAACCTATACGCGGAGTAAATATATTGAAGCTTGACAGCATGTTCACATACTTTGACCTGCAAGTAATATGCGTGTCGGTATCAAAGGCCATTACCGAACTTCCTCGTTTGCAGTCACATGGCATTATGCAAGCGACTTTGCATCGTCACATGACATACCGTAAACGATTGCATCAAGTCACATGACATTACGCAAACCATCGCATTGAGTGACATAACATTACGCCATCGGTTGCATCGAGTCACATGACTTTACGCAAATGGTCGCATCGAGTCATATGACATTACGCCCCCAATAGCATCGAGTCACATGGCATTACGCAATCGATTTCATCGAGTCACATGACATTACGCAAACACCTGGGCTCCAATTGAAAAAGAATCCAGGAATTTCTAAGAGGCATCGATATCTATGATAAAGTCTAATAGGCACTGAACAGTTTACTAACAGTAGATTTGGTACGAAAGGTCAACCACCAGATTGAACTGCATGTATGAACAGTACATATGAGTTGTATATCTAATAATTCAAGCGATGGTGTCACATATACAGTATTGCACGAGCGGGCATAGCTGCTACAGATACAATGTTATACGTGTCGGTAATGCTCCACAGCAGTATAGTAGACGGTATATAACCCTATACAGTACTATAATTGATGTTATTTCTCAGTCTACCAAGTAAGAGTTTCGTACAAAAATTTCAAATGGTATTCCATGAACCTTACTATTTCCGAGAAAAAAATTCAATGTTTTAGAAAAGATAATCCATGGAAAACCCATTGGGATGTGCATGAAGGTAAGCCCATGCTTATAGAATAGAATAGAAGTGTCGGCACTGAAGAAATAGGCCAATGGCCTGTTGCCGATTCTTGAATTTTTCGTGACTTGATTTACAAGGGATCCGGCCTTTGGAACCCGATCTTTCCATAACTGACGATTATTTGAGATAGCTGCTGGACTTGTTGTCTGGTCCGTAATTGCTTAGGACGACTTACTCATATAAAAATGTGAAAAATGGAATCAGTTGTCCGTAGACGAACTTCTTTTTCGAAAACAACGTTTGTCAAAACTTCGAAAATTTTAAACAAGAGAGTAGCCTAGTTACACACAGTGAAACAACCTAAAGCCTTGATATACGAGGTTTAAGTTCAGGCAGTATACCACTTGAACTGAATTAAGGTAAAAGACGAAAGCAGCCATCGCTTTTTTAAAGCAGCCAGGCATTTACGAGTAACCTGTGATCAAATACGAAATCCTGAATCAGAGACGAAACTTTGTTGTACGAATAGAAGATGATATTTGGAATAATTTACAATGAATAATTAAACATGCTCAAGCCGCAAAACACACAGCATTAGCTCATCTGAGTTAGTTTTGCCTCGACTCGTGAATAGAAAATTCAGTTTTCATACTTGATTCACAAGTGTCTCGTAGTTGCGTAGGATTTTTTGATACTTGGTGCTGTGGAAGAAAAAGTAATTTGCCTCATTTTTATTCAAATTAATTTTTACTTTTTGTTTTGACGGCTGAGTGAATTCAATGCTTTTATCCTCACCATTCAGGTTGTTAAGGGTCTATGCGGCATACAGAGCGGCGGCCACAACCCAAGGAGCGACGGCTACAACCCAAGGAGCGGCGGCTACAACCCAAGGAGCGGCGGCCACAACCCAAGGAGCGGCGGCCACAACCTAAGGAGCGACAGCAGGGATTGTGTTTACAGTCTCTCACGGTAGCCCCAATCTGAGACGCTTCTGTCAACAGTCTTCCGCGGCCGTCGCAGAGCACATCTTTCAGCTAGTGGCCCCAGTGGCCTTTCTGACCATCTGGGGCCATACCATCAAAAATCGTTAGGAGTATGTCACTCCGTATGTCTTCCACTTATGTTTTACAAGCAAAATCCATTAATCACATACAAGAAATCTGCCGCTACGTGCACTAAAGCCGCTATGTGTACTTAGGCGGTTGTGTGTACTTCACGAGACTTACCAGTCTCGTGTACAAAATTTGTACCTTGCACAAGCGTTTGTGCGTCCTCCCTTCCTTGGCATTCGTGTATCTCCATAGGCCTACGTGAAAACTCCCAGCGTTTTTTGTGACTCCTCAGAATTTTGCGTATCTCGTCCACAGGCCTTCGCACGTGTCTTCTCAATCTTTCATTTATTTTTCAATTAATTTTCAAAATTTTTCGTTCGAAAGCTTCAGCGTCTTGCCTATTTTATTTTTCAAATAATTTTCAAAAATTATCGTTGGAAACTTAGGCGTCTTACCTAAAAATGTACGTATCTTCGTATTCCTGAGCCTTCGTGTGCCTTCCCTGGCCCATGCTTATTTTACCCCAGCCCTCTTGCGTCACGCTGAAGCATTTGCACAGCTCTATGCACATCTTAGATACGCTCAGAGTGCCTTCACATTCCTGAACTTCCATGTGCATTAAGAAAACAATTCTTTTCATCTCGCAATCGGAACTCGAGGAATTATTCTATTATAACCACACACGAGAAACACGGGGATTATTCGATAAGACTTCAGATTATTGAAGTATTGTTTGATAACCACATGGTGTTGATCTGGAGTTCTATTGATGGTAGTGACGACGATGATGGTTAATTCATTGCTTATACAGTAAGCTTCATGAAAAAGAATTAGGGCTACGACCCATGAAACAGAAATACCACTGTCGTATTTAAAACATTTCGTTAAAATCATTTATCCAGGTATATTTTGCAGTTGTCAAGTAAAAATTAGTTTTTACTAGGTTATAAGGAGTTTCAACTAGCTTTGTTAAAACTAGTAAATTAAAATTTATCGTACGGAAGTTCTCGAAAAACTTGATCTTGTTTTTAAAACTTTGATTCAATCTATGTTCAACTTCAGAAGTTTCCTGTAATTTTCTTCCAACAACTGAACAATCGACAATGTGAATTAGCTTGAAAACAGGCAATGAGACGCTCATGTGTCGAGTAAAACTATAACAAAATACAAGGCCAATATCCAAAATCATGGATGAATACCAAGTATTTGGGTTCACCCTCACTTGTGTTCAACTTGTCCATATAGCCTAATGGGGTTCAACTCGCCTATCCAATCACCTAATGGGGTTCAACTCGCCTATCCATTCACCTAATGGGGTTCAACTCGCCTATCCTATCACCTAATGGGGTTCAACTCGCCTATCCTATCACCTAATGGGGTTCAATTTGCCTTTCCTATCACCTAATGAGGTTCAATTTGCCTTTCCTATCACTTAATGGGGTTCAACTCGCCTATCCAATCACCTAATGGGGTTCAACTCGCCTATCCAATCACCTAATGGGGTTCAACTTACCTATCCAATCACCCATGAGGTTCAAATTGTCCATCCCAACAATACACCCCAGCTTTGTATCTAAGATAACTTTCGACTTCTTCAGAGCCTTCAGAAAATCAGCGGACTCCAATCCCGTCTAAAGAACAGCTTTCTTTATTTATTTTGCGAGGAAAAGTTTACGTCTGACCCACGCGAGATCGAAGTGACCGACCGAGCGGCACCTGAGACAGCGAGGATGAGAAACGAAAAATACTGCACGTAAAACTGAAACAATACAAAATATATATAGATATTAAAGTATTGTTTGAATTATATATCAATTATTAACAAAATATTTTATCTGCGTAATAAAGAAAGAGTCCGTTAGTATTCCAGACAATTCCTATATGTAAAAAAAATGTTCGCATTCATTTTTAATTTTACACTCAATTTTTAATTTACTTTATTTCACACTGCAATTTATTTTTTTCCTAGACAGCGTTTCTTGACATCGAAATATCAAACAAAATTATTGATATCAGTCAAAAAAGAAACAACTATCAAACGAAAAGTTCGATATTGTAACAAGTGAACGTCACGGCTTGCTGAACCAGCTACCTGTTTACGAAGTCTACAGAAAACGTTCTACCACTAGATGAAAAAAACAAGGCGAAGAGGAACGAATTAGCATTCAAAAAACAGTGATTCAAAATGTTTAAAAATTAACGAATAGGTTAATGATGGACCGAGAGAGTGTTATCAGAAAGTATTCTATAAGATTCGTGGAGAAAAATTCAATTGAAAAATTAATTAATGTTCATAATCTCAAGTCGAAGTAAAAGCAAATGCCGAGGAGAATATTAACAATTCAGGAACCATTTATTGAAGCTATATTTTTACTCCTCATTCTTAGTAACGTATATTAATATCACTAATCAGGAAGCCAGGCCCGGAACGTTATTTTATCAAGAGAAGGAAGATCAAAGATCAACAGTCTTTCGCTCCCACCAGGACAGGAAAAATCCGAGACGCCCAACTTGCAGAGAAAGAATTTCTATAATCCGACAAGCAGAGAGAAATCACTCACAACGGTCGACACATAAGAACCTATAACGAAGTCAATGACAATTTGGGATCGAACTAGCGAGTATTCTAAAAAAGTTTAAGAATGGTTCTAAATTCCTACATACATCAATGGACATTCAGAAAAGAATACCTTTTTCACTAAAGTGTGACAATTCGAGCACTCATGGTGAGGATAACGAGCGCTTGAAGTGAAAAAAATATATTTTTGCACTGAAATTTCACATCAAAGTCTCGTAGAGTTGTTTAGATGTTGAACTTCAAAAATAAATCAGAGCACAGAGCGAAACTCAGTCCAAATCTCATAAACAGTAAAAATATAATTTGTAAATCTTATAAGCTGCGAGAATATAATTTGATTCGAGAATTGAAATTTTTCTCGATTTCACTTGTCCTCACTTCATTCAGCCAGCAGTTGATTCTCCCTAAACCTACTACAAGAAATAAAACGTAATTTTTACCTATAGGAATGATACAATAACAATCAAATTAGTGCCAATAGCCCACGAACTTTAATATATATCTCATATCACAGACGAAATGTTGCATATATGCAGGCCTATCTCGAGTTCATACACGATGTGTGAACCTCTATTGATATCAACTTCCGAAAGGCTTGGTGACGCATTTTTCAACAATTTTGTAATTTAAATTTCGTCATCTTTGACATTAGAGTGAATATCAAAAGAGAACCTGCAGCTTAAAGAAAGTGTGATCTGTTGTCGTCAACATGACTGAGAAGAAGCAATAAGTAAGGTCGCTTTGATGGCTGGAATTGAGCAGGAGCTCTAAACATCGGCTCTCCGTTTGAAGCTAGAAACATATTCATCTAGAGAGTAAACGTTTTTGCAACGCGCTAATGAACTTTAGAGGCCTGAAGCTTCGACGGTATAACATCAGTATTATGAGTAGGGAAGAAGCTGCTCTATAGACCTATAACGTCTGATACTGAACAGAGGAAGAAGCTTCACGATAACTCGTGGACTAGTTTACGTGTTTCCAAATATTACATAATGGACTTGGCTATTTCTGATTTTTTTGCCTATAGGCAAGGTAGTCAATAAATATTTTGATTCAGAAACATTATGTAATAATGGCCATAGATATTTCTAATCTAATTTTTTCCCTACAGGCAAGGTAGTTAATAATTATTTTATTCAGAATCATTATGAAAAGATGGGCTTAGACTTTTCCGAGCTCATTTTTCATTGATAGGCAAAGGAGTGAATATAAATAGGATTCATAATTATTAAATCATAGGCTTTGGCTTTTTAAAGCAAATTTCTTATTGATAGGCAAGAGAGGGAATAAATAATCGATACATTTTTATTTCAAACTAAATTCTAAATTTGATTATGAGAAAACCCGCAGCAACCCGTGACAAGCGTTCATCGAAAAAAGATTTTTAAATCTCATTTAAAATACGAATGCAAATACTTTGTATTAATTTAATTCTGTAGGATATTTTAAACGGGTAGGTAAACCTAAAATTTCAGGAGGATGAAATATTATAATTTTTAAATTGAAACTCGTGAAAGTTAGCAGTCCAAGGCTAGAATGGCCTGAAGCTTATTCGGGGAGAGGTGGTTACACCTTTAAATTTGCGCGTCCGCTCAGTAATAAGCAAATCTCTGGATGCATAGATCTACAGCTCTTCAAAAATCCTAAAATTTAAATGACCTTGGCAAAAAATTGATATTTTGCGTGGGTGGTGTAGGTAACATTAAGTTCAATATAAAAAGCGAGGGTCAACATTTCCCAATACAAGGTTAACTGAAACACTTCATTGATACATCGACCTCTATACAAGTTCATAATATATCTAAGTGACTTTTCTCCTAGCTAAGATGGATGCTCATGATTTCAGCTAGCAGAATCAATAACAAAAACAACTTATCATGATGAAAAAACTACAAGCACAAACTGAGACCATGCTGGTACATATCATATTTATTATATTTGTGCCAAGTAGCACCAGTCACGTGCAGTAGTGCAACCATAACCAAACGGTACTATTGTTTATATCTATGATCTATTTATTAAACTAATGATTTTGAATATTCTCATCGTTGAATAGCATTCATTTTTACCTTAACTGAAATCTATTAATGAATTCACGTTAAATTTCATGAAAATTTCATCAAAATAGTGAGTGTTGACATGTAAGATGGAAGCTGTAATCTCATTCATGAAGTTTCTGGTTTCAGAAAAGATAGGATAATTTAATGTTGGAGCTCTGCTGCCAAAACATCCAAGCATCGCAAACAAAGGCGCTAGATTTTCAGTGTACCTGAATGGTAAACTAAAATGATGGAATTCAATCTCCGCAAAAGCAACAATGCGGAAGCGTTGAAAGCAGTGCGCTATCGCCGTGAACATCAGAAAGCGAGTTTAGGAAAACGGATAGCATTCTTCTTTTGTTGGCTGGTTTTGATTAACAAATGATAGTAGTAACTACAAAGTAGATCGTAACTTGAAATTAGAAAAATTTCTCCATAAGAAAACGAACTTTTTTTCCGAATTTCCAACATAAATCAATTTACGAATTTATAAACCGTGGACAGTGATCGTATGAGTGAAGGTATCGGTTTTTGCGGGAAAACCGAAAATCTGTAACTAAGGAAATTTATGGCGGGAAAAAGGAAAGTTTTTAATTCATTGTAATAATAAAACTCAATCAAGCCGTACGTGCCGAAATCTTCAAGTCCCAGCAGAATATAAAAATCTTGCCGCTAAAGATGCACTAACTCCGTTATTCTAGCTTTCGTTCGATCTCAATATCTCTACCAATGACGTCGGGTTCGATTCGACGTAGCATGCATCACTTTTAAAGCGAAAGCATACCAGTCAGTCAGATCAATCAAAATCATTTCATAACTTTCAAATTACTGAACCAATTCAAATATATATCAATTTGCAATCTATTCTTCTACAATCATTAAATCGATTAATAAATCTATCATTCTACTTCATTAGTGTATCGAAAATTAAATCGGCACTTCATCTTTTATTTCTGTGATTCAATCCGTGATGCGGCTTTAAACTCCTACGACCCAAAAACACCGTCCCAGTGAATAAATTGCGTATTTCTATAGTGTTGGACTTACAGCGCAAAGTCTGAAGGACTTGTCCAAATGGTAGATTCGGTCCCACAGTGTACAAGAGGAGAGGTTCCGGATCCCGGGCGGCTGGTGTAGAGCATCCACTCTACACCTTCATTATTATCAAGTCATTTATTCTAGTGGATCATAGTGAAGCCGAAACAAGAAGGATACTGCGGATGAAAGACGGGAACAGTAAGAGGGACATCCACGAAGGCGCAGCAATCATCCATCCCTGTATTTCATCGCTACATCACCAACCTTCTCCTCCCAATCTTCGACCGGCTTCACCCAATAAAGAGAAAACCTGCCTCTGACTGCTGCCAGAGCGTTGTCTTCACTGCCGCTGCACTTGTGCTTTTTCTTAGAACTGTCATCAGGAATGCGGAAAACAATCAGATGCTATCAATTTACAGCCAGGGATTGGTTTTGGACCATAGGGGTTTAAACGTGATGGTCGGACCTATTTTTGCGTTAAATGTATAGGAAAATATACTTTCAACTTAGCTCGTCATTTCCTTCACAACCTTCATATATTAAGATATATGGTAATAGCAAAGAAAAAGTTAAATGTTTTGTTTTTGGAAAAAATGATTGAAGTTCCATTAACTTAGTATCGTTTGATGTGTAAATAAAAGTGAGACTAGAGTATTGTGGAAGCTGTTCAAAAAGTGTGGTTGTCAGTATAATATCAACAGTGGAAGTAATATATTTTTCGCACGTTTTAATAATAATGGCCAAAAGTTTAATTGGAAATGAAATATTGTTTTCTAGGTGACGTTAGCATCAATTCTACATATTAATTGAAAGGACTAATTCAATCACCAATTTGCCCATTTGAAAACTTTTTAAACGGCAGATGCAGTTTGTACAAGTTGCATGTCCATATGGTGATGCCGAGAGAATTTCATCCAATCATATCATGTTACATTGTTAATTAACGTACAACAATGCACAATTTGACTTTCAGCGTTACGGTTATTAAAAAAACCCTACAGCTGAACAGCTCTATGAGAAGATAAATTCTTGCAGCGCTTCTACCGTGCGTTATTATGTGAATAAGATTGCTCCTAATTCTCTCTCAGAAATAGCAAGAACACTTGATGATCCAGCAATGGCCGGTACCTATAGAATATCTTTTCATCGGCATAGAGAAATAAATAACAAACCACATGAAAATTGTATCAAATCCCAAGGTAAATTGAAGAACCTAAACCGGTAATATTCTTATTCAAATTAGGACCCGAAAAATTGTAATAAATGACAAAATTCTAAATCATTAGACAAAAATTGAACACATAGCCTCTTCAATCGAGTGCTATGCTCAAATCGAAAAAAAAAGTTCTCATTAAGCATTCATAGCCTACACTGTTATTTCGTCATAAAATCAAGACGCGCGCAGACCAGACGCGCGCAGGCAAGACGCGCGTATAGGCAAGACGCACGCAGGCAAGACGCACGCAGACAAGACGCACGCAGGCAAGACGCACGCAGGCAAGACGCACGTAGGCAAGACGCACGCAGGCAAGACGCACGTAGGCAAGACGCACGCAGGCAAGACGCGCGTAGGCAAGACGCACGCAGACAAGACGCACGTAGGCAAGACGCACGCAGACAAGACGCACGCAGGCAAGACGCACGCAGGCAAGACGCACGCAGGCAAGACGCACGTAGGCAAGACGCACGTAGGCAAGACGCACGCAGGCAAGACGCACGCAGGCAAGACGCACGCAGGCAAGACGCACGTAGGCAAGACGCACGTAGGCAAGACGCACGTAGGCAAGACGCGCGTAGGCAAGACGCACGTAGGCAAGACGCACGCAGGCAAGACGCACGTAGACACGTAGGCAAGACGCACGTAGGCAAGACGCGCGTAGACAAGACGCACGTAGGCAAGACGCACGTAGGCAAGACGCGCGCAGGCAAGACGCACGTAGGCAAGACGCGCGTAGACAAGACGCACGTAGGCAAGACGCACGTAGGCAAGACGCGCGCAGGCAAGACGCACGCAGGCAAGACGCGCGTAGGCAAGACGCGCGCAGGCAAGACGCACGTAGGCAAGACGCGCGCAGGCAAGACGTACGTAGGCAGGACGCACGTAGGCACGACGCACGTAGGCAAGACGCACGTAGGCAAGACGTACGTAAGCAAGACGCACGTAGCTGCAGAGACGTCATATCTATTCACGGCCCCAAGCGAACGTCCAATTTGGTCTCATCCTCTTGGAGCCTCGGAACAGATGCAAAGAAATCTCCTCTTGTAGAGGGTAAGCCAACTCTCCTAAATAAACAACTTTCGATCAAAAGAGCCCCAGCCCCCCTACCCGCGCGTAGCTAAAGCCACTCCTGCGAACGCTTGCCTTTAAAGGGAGAGATAATTTGAGTTTCACGGGATAGAAAGTGAGCAAATCTAAAAATGACACCGAGGGAATAACCAGCACATTAAAGCACGCAAAATTCAGTTAAATAACTACTACTACTACAACTACAAGTAGTTGTACAAGTAGTACTAGTAGTAGTAGTAGTAGTAGTACATGTACAAGTAGTAGTTGCACTACTACAAATACTAAACTACAAGATAAAAATGAGCTCCATGAAATGAGTAGGTCTGACATAATTTACATTATTTATACTTTAGTCAGTCAAATAGTTTTTCGCCACAACGACAGTAACTTTGAATCAAATTAACTGTATAGTTCTTATTCACACAGTACCAGTAAACAAATTTCGAAAGGTCGAACGGGAACACTAAAAATTTCTTCAAAGTTTGCACGACATCACTCCGCCTTATTCAAATCAATCCTACGGAAATTATGGGCATTTAAGTCAATTATTAACCACTTTTCAACTCTGACTGACCAACTGCAGGCGTAGAGTCCAAAAGCTATGTATGACTACACGAGACCTGACAACATATTCAATACTGGAAAGCGTATCGTGTTTGTAGTGCAGTTAGTTCTGAACGGTTGGGAGATGTAGATGGGACGAACCGGCGACTTAACATGTGAGGAATGTTCACTTTATCGCCGTATTTTCGCCTTCAAATAACCTGCGGCCGTATTCTTTGACAACGGCGCCACGCTCACGTCTCAAATGTATATTCATGTGAGACTTGTAGTCAAGGCGCATATGAAAATACATTCATAAAAGGCCTCGTCCGATTTCAAATTAAATTATCCCCCCAGCACTCGCAGTCTCTTACTTGACAGCATGAATAACTTGCATAATAAATGTCCGAAAGTAAGAAGTCGCATTCTGGAGTTCGTCGGATCAAAACTAAACGAGCTGCAGTGCAATAAATAAGCAGCTGTACTAAAATTTGACGAGAATTCAGTCGTGTTCCTGAACGTAGAGGGTAAAATCAGCGAGTTGAGCAAATATTTAGAATAAACAAATCTTGACCATTTTTGAAATTGATTAGGAATAAACTTGTCAAAAAGTTGTCAATGCAGCTCCTTATAGGAGCTTATTATAATACCCGTAATCATAGCCATCTGCCTTTCACAGTTGGCCAATGGTCGCACGGGCATGACTTTATATCATAACATAGTGACGTCGGCGCTGAAAAAAAGCCCTGATGTGGCCTGTCGTCGATTCTTGTACTTTTCGTGACTTGTTCGCAGGAGATCTAAAAACCTTTGACCGGATCTTTTCAAAACTGACGATAGTTTGAAATAGTTACTAGACTTCCACTAGGTTCAATATTGTGCTAGGCATTTCTAGCCTGAAAATATATTTCTACATAGCTTCATCTAGTCTGTACTTGAACGCGTTCATACTTGGAGCGCCATCGATGTCATCAGGGAGGCGGTTCCACATGTCGGTGACACGAAGCGAGAAGAAATGTTGTCGCGTGGATGAGTTGCACCGTAGTTTATCAGTTTATAGCCGTGGCCCCTGCGGTGTTGGTTCTTGTTTCATATTCTATGACTCCTTCTGAGACCTTGTGTAAACCGTGGGTATACCTACCTGTATACTTCAATGAGGTCACCACGCAGACGCCGATAACAGAGGCTTGGAAGCTTCATAATTATTAATCTTTCTTCAAAAGATTTGCCTTCACGCCTGAAAATATCCTTGTCGTACGCCTTTAAAAACTCCCTACTAAATTTTTGTCCTTTTCAAGTTTCGGTGACCACAAGGCGTTTCCGAACTCTAGGTTCGGGCGCTCGACAGCTGCAAACAAGTTTCATCGCTTCTGCATCTAGGAACTCGTAGGAGCGTCTGATCACTGTAAGAAGTTTATTGGATTTATTAGCTTGGATTTCAATATGCCTAGAGAATTTCAGTCCCTTGTCGACATAAACTCCTAAGTCTTTTTCCACGCTAGTTTTTTCAATCGTTGCCCTCTCGTTGCAACCATGTCTTCTCATACTGTAATCTTTCTATTCATTTTTCTTCCCGAGGTGAGGTACTTTACACTTTTCAGCATTAAACCGCAGCTGCCACGTATCTGCCCGCTCAACTAAACTATCAAGATCATCTTAGAATTGCACTTTATTTGACGCATTCTTCACTGTATTATAAACTTTTTTGATCGACCCTACTTCTGGCAGATCGCTTATAAAAGCAACGCAACGAACAAAATAGGCCCGAGAACGCTTCCTTGTGGCACGCCACTGCGCACTGATGCCCAGTCTGACACGGCTCCGTTAATACTGACACGTTGTCGTCTACCTACTAGAAAATCTCTGATACAATGTAGTACGTTTCCCTCAATTCCCAAAGACTTCACTTTACGCAACAACCGCTAATGCGGAACACTGTCAAATGCTTTGGCGAAATCGAGGTACAATGCATCCACTGGCTCCTTTTCGTCCAGCAGGCGAGTCCAATCGTTCAATGTAGACAGAGGTTAGTGGTGCAGAATCTACCGGCAATAAAGCTATGTTAACAGTCTGATAGGAGGTAGTTAACTGTCAAGTGATCGATAAACCTATTCCTCAAAGTAGACTCCATTCCCTTAGCCAACAACACTTGTCAGACTGACTGTAGTTACCGGGGCTAATCTTGTTCTCCTGTGTGGGGTAAATCTCGACGTCCACCGGACGTCTTCTACGTCAGGTCATCCCCAGCAGTACTCTCTGGATTTTTTTCTGGAGAGCATCGTAGAGCTTAATACGAATATATTATACGACGAGAGATTAGTCGTACATACGTGAAATAGACTCGAAAGCTTGGATCTAGTGCAACTTAGTCTGACGATGAAATCTTTACCTTGTCTTGACAATAGCAAATTTAACTTTTATCAGACTGCATAACCTTACAACTTTATTATCTTTCCGAGTGTAGGTACAGTTGTACCTATGCAATCCGGCATGGGTTAAATGTTGGCTAATGTCAATCTTAGAAGATTGGGTACATTAGAGAAACATAAGTAGTGACAATTCAACATAAATATCCAATTGAAATAGTTATTACTGGCCTTATTATAGAGGCCAAAGTAGAGATAGACACTTAATTTTAACGGGGTCAAAATGGATACTTCTGATTCACACAAACGCATTCACTACAAAGTTCCTCGAATCTGCCAAAAAATGTACGCTTGACGTGTAAATATAATAAACAAGCTTGTTGCCAGCTACATTGTAATCAATTTATTACAGCTTCATAAACAAAAATCGATGCCTGGAGCACCACACGCTGAGCCCTCCCTCTAATCTGCTCCAATCTGGGATGCTGGAAAAATTTGATAAATTTAGGGTCGCGAGAAATTGAAATATCAGCTGACCAGCAGTGCAGAAGCAGCCAAGGCGGTCGAAGGTATGGAGCTGCCTAGAAAGTAGCAGCGAAATTCCCAAAGGAAAACGCTACACATTTTCACAACGCATTCCACGAGATTGTTTACGTTGCATTGAAGGGGCAGGCGAAGCATGCAAATTTAAGAGCAGATTTTCACTCTTGATGTTAGACCGCGAATTCTGAGAATGTTGATCCTTGGCTAGAATATTGCACGGTGCGTCCAGGGTTTCAATAACGTCTAGATTGGAGATTCTCTGACAGGATGAACGTGGCTCGGGTTATATTTTCATGGTAGCAAGACTTGAAGATGTTAACAGATTTTTTACTAAACGGGTAACTGGATGGTACCTTGATTAATACCGAATTAAACTCAACAAGAAAATCTTGCCAACAGCGGACGGCGAGGCGAACTGATCAACTAATTCCGAAATTATTGATTTATTGACGATGAAGTTATTAGGGATTTATGAATTTATTTAATATTAATGAATAATATAATTTCTGAATTCATAAATCGATCCTCCTTAATGCTTAAAACATCAGATCTCATTTTCCATTGTTATAGAAAACCCTCAAACTTTACACAGGCCCAGATGCATTCTTCTCGCTGAGCAACGAGCTACTCGAGTCACTCTATGGGATTTATTTGACGCATTCTAAGCAGTAAGGACTCCACTTCAGCTATTATTCTACTTAAATGAAAAAAGTCCTCGAAGATTAATAGCGTCATTACAGCCATTGCATTAGACAAAGCAACCAGGCATGCAAAAGAGTCCAATTAAGTTAGCAATTAATTCGAAAGTAGGACAGCAAGATCCTAAAATTCTCGATGGTTTATCAGGACGTGCAACTTTAGTTTAGTCGATGCTGCTACTTTTCAGATTGAATACATTTTGAACATCGAATAAATCTTACATAGAATGAAATACAACAGTTGATGCTCGTTTTCTCATTGCATATTATAAGACTTTCGATAACATTACATTCTTATACATGAACTTTTTTTAACGGGGTTTATTGACGCATCAAATGTATTTTAAAAATATAACTCCATGGACCTTCACAAAGAACATTGGGACTGAAAAAATCTTGAACCAAAATTTAGCAGATGAGGCTCTTTACACACCGTCTGGCATATTTAGTGAAATTTTCTAACAAAATTTATCCTAATCGAATTACAATTTCATTTCCTTGAATGGGTTCAACAATTAACTTCATCTTAATGTAATATAGAATAACTGTAGTAGATAGATAACTATAAACTGTAGAATAAAAAGTAAATAGAATAACTGTATTTTTCACGAATAGAAGCAATAAGATACCCGACCAGTTTCGCAACACAGAATATGCATTACTTTTTTTTAAAGAATTGAAACTGAAAGGATCGTCCGTGCCTTTTAGAGAGCCAGCTTGAGCAGAAGATTGAAAATTTCCTGGAGAAAAGTTTCGAATTCGTCACAAAACTGACGCAAAGACGCGACGCCAAACTTGCTATTGCTTTGGACGCGAGTTTCGGATTTAGGGGAACGTCAGCGATGGCGCTCATGTTATATGGCTCAAAAATGGCTTCTGATCACATAAACGTTTAAATTGAAAAGCACTATATGTGTTACCATGTCTTACCCATATATGTGTATATGTGTTACCATGTTACCATATGTGTTACCATGTCTATATGTGTTATCATGATTGGTCCTTACCATACACGAGGCAAAACATGGTGTTAAAAAGCTCCATATTTTGCTTGCGCCTGACAGACGTGAAAATATTATCGAATATACTAGGTACTATATATACTGTAAATGCGTCACAAACAGCTACGCACCTTTAATATCTCGTTTACTGCGCAAGTTAGATGCTTTATCCATACATTGTGTTAAGGATATGAGGTAAAGAAGAAGTTATTAGTTCACGAACTCAAAAAGAACTAATTCCACAGCTAGGATCATCTTACCATGACGATAGATCCGCATACAAACAAAATCATAAAGTTAGTTCAATAATGTGAAATGGTAATACCTACTCCATCGTAAATATTCAGTGTAGTCCGATTGTGAAATAGTTTGTAGCATTATTTTATTGAATGTACGAAAATTAATATAATCATTGAATGTAAATTTTTCAGAGGCAAGCAGCACGAAACAGTTCTCCTATTGAATGAATTAAATTATTATTGAATTAAATTTAATTCACATGAAAGTATAGTGTAAAGCAGTAGCATTCTCCTAATTAATGTATTAAGATAATCATTAATGGTAATTTATTTCGTAAGCCAGCAGCGCGAAGCTGTGGCATTCACCTAATGAATGTATTAAGATAATAGTGGAATGCAATTTATTTCCAGGTTAGCAGCACGAAACATCAATATTTTTCAGCAGCTCGGCCGAGAGGACAGAGCAGCGTCAGCAGCAAAGCCTGCTGAGCCTAATCAAGCTTGCCGTCCGATCCCTGCGACTCGGGCCGTATCGTAACGTGCAGACGCTTCGTAATAATTCCATTATGAATGGTTTATAACAGCGATCAAATTATTTTAGCGATCATAAAGACAAAGACAAGTTCTTCTATCATTTACTGCTAGCAGCATCAAGTCAACCTACCTTCACTGGTTCATTAATAATTAATCCGAATTTTTGAACGAACTTGCAAGTTCTTGAGCAACTCATATTTGGGAACAATTAACATGCTTGATATATTGTAAATTAAAATCATTCAGTACGTATAACAATGCGGGAAAACAATGGCTGAAAATATTTTAAGGTTCTATAAACTGAATGCTATGCAATCAACAGCTAATTTGACGCTTTAAAGGAAGAAATAATAGAGGTTGATCGAAAAAAAAAAAGAATGACAAAAATTTTAAAAATGTGAACAAGAGCGCGAATGCGGGACGTCCAATAACCGAAAGCAAATGAGATTTTATTGAAAGAGAATACTTTCTTAATGTAATAATAATATTATTTTAAATTACTTTGACAACTTCTGGCCAGGCTCAAAATGAGCGTTTTGCAAATGTTTAGGTTAAAGGCTTCTCAGGCGAAATGCCTTGCTATAAATTTGCAACAGCATTAATCTAGCCAGAATTGAAGAGCGAAGATCTTGCGATTTTTGCAAACTAATGAACATTTGCTACAGCATGCATAGGCATTAGCTACAGCATGCATAAGCATTTGCTACAGCATGCATAGGCATTAGCTACAGCATGCATAAGCATTTGCTACAGCATGCATAAGCATTTGCTACAACATGCATAAGCTGAAAAATCATCTTCATGGCTACGCTAAGCCGCTGTAAAAATAAGAAGCTATTTAAAGATTTAAAGAGTATGTGTCGAACATGAAGGTCAGCTTGTGGTTGCACGAAGAATTGTTGAGCAAGACAGAAGAGACATGTGAAGAATTGAATTATCGTGCACGCTCATGACAGAGATACGTGGATCTTCAAACTACTTTTATAGCGTCGCAGCCGGAGAACAGCGACAACATTATAAATGATAGAAGTCATTTTTGGGTGGTGTAAGTCCAAGCAATACAGTCATTGAGAAACCATTAACAACGCAATCATCAACTAGTTGAGGAATTGCGCCCTATTAAACCTTAAAAATCAAAATTAATAGATAGAAAAGATTGTCCAATGTTTGACATGAAAAACGAGAGCGAAGATAACTTGGATGATCCAACAAGCCATTAAGAAGGACGGAATTTAGAAAATTTGAAGTACATAAGACTCGTTAGGTGCAGAATTATAGTACGCGTAACTAAGCAATACAGCTCGGGCTTATACATCAATATCTTATCTTATATCGGGTTTATACATCTATATATACATGTACCTATATCTAGGAAAATTAGAACTTCTTGAAATTTGGAATTGAAATAGGTGAAAATTAGCATGCGAATGAAAAAAAAAACTAAGAGATCCCGAGCGCTTTTTTATCAGTTCTCCCTGAAGGGGAAACTCTAGCAAGCGTGGAAAAGAAGAGGCAGACCCTCTCCCGAACCGACAAAGTTGAGGCGTCTGATTGTGAGCGAAGAAAAAAATCGCCGTCCAGATTCGGTGATTACGCACAAAAAGCCTCACAAAAACCAAATTATCATCCATTTGAGGACTTGGAATGCAATCACAATTTTTGGATCGTCTCTCCGAAGTTTTTCTTCATTGTCTAAAGTACGCACGAAAAAGTTGGAACTTTGACCCAGAAGGATGGATAAGTGGAGACGGAGTGTCTTCCCAATGAACTATAACGCATTTGCATTATTCAATGATAAATATTTTGTTACCACCTGAGGAAAACCGCGTATCTAGATTTACTCAATTTATTCAATTGCACAAGTTCGCAATACTATTTTCTTCAATATTAATAAACACTAAGTTAAATTACAACATCCTGCTTGCGTAATAACAAACTACAAATGAAGTTAATTTATCTCTTATCTGCATGATGGCCAGCGAATTTAATTTAATCCATCCATCACTTTTTGATCCCGCTTTTTCGGATTTCATGCCGCTTCCCTTCAGACAAATGCTGCAAGGAGATCAAGGAATATAGATGGACGCAGAAAAATAAATGTGTCTTACCACCCAATTATCGAAACTTTTTGTACATAGAACAGATACTTTCTGCCAGGACAAACTAGGTAAAGTTGATCCACATAAAAATTCCATTGCTACTTGGACAATGAGAAACTTATTTCTCGCAGTGTAGCAATGTGTCCGCTCAATCCATTGCAGGCGGAAGATCTCTCACTGTAAGCGGTAATCTTTCATGAACGTGATCCAGCAAACGCCATGGAGCTAAGTCCATCTCGTCACGGTTAAAGAGGTCCATGCATCGTGGATACCAAATCCCGTCACAAGGCAAATCTTGCGCACTCGCGACGCCCGGCAGATCGTCTCCTCAGGGCATACGCAAATTAGAAAATATGACTCGGTACTCACTGCAGTGAGTGACAGGGAACGCATTTTCTCGTCGACGAAAACGTGAGGTCACGGACAGACGGACAGACAGACAGACGGACGGACAGACAGACAGACGGACGGACATGGCGAGCACAATAGTGCATTTTTTCCATAAATGAGAAAATGCGCTAAAAATCGGATTTTTCGTATCCGAGCGCGGATGAGAGCGTCACGGATTTGTAAATTGGATGGGACCCCGAAAAGCGGTTTGATTCAAAGGGGGTTTGGGGTTTAAATCAACCGAAAGGCGAGTTGGAGGCTCATGTGAGCACCCATTCGCTACAATCAAAATGATGATGATAAAATGATAGATAAAAGATACAGTGATAGATAAAAGATTTTAGTGCATTTTACTAGGATCGAGCACAAGGATCGAAGAACATCGATCAGCATTGGGAATGATGCTGACGTGAAGTTTATTGACTAAAATAAAAATAACTCAAGTGGTGTCGAAAATTTGAAAAAACTCAACTTTTCACAGGTTATTTTGGCACCGGAATGAAAAATGTTACGGAAGTTTGACCATAAATTCCTTCTAAGCCACGACTCAAGTTGTCAATTAGGTTAACTCGCCTAGAGGGATCATGGCGTGGTCCGCGTAATTCATTCTAGACTGATTTAATTTCTTGGTTGACATTTCTCACGGCCTCTAATTAATTAGATACAGTTTGCACTACTCTACACTGGCGTGGGAACCAGGAAATCAAGTGAAGTACATCGCAATCTCAAAACCCGTAAAGATACTATGACTGACGTACAAAATTCAAGAATTCTGGAATGGCAACGAATAAATCTCGCAAAAATCCCAGTAGACTAACCGAAGGTTCAGCAATAGTAACGAAGAGACTGGATAAGATTTATCTCGGCACTTACATTATATTATTGAAAAAATGTAACATCACATAGTACAAAAGATCGTTACAATCTCGTATTGTGTCGTGCAGCGTGCACCGTGAATGCCGGTACAGAGACAACGCTGGAGCGCGTCTCCGTGTTTGCTACGGGCTTAGTGAGAGTTTCGCGAATCTCGGAAGACTCCCTCTAATTGGTGCGATCCCAGGCCAGAGATGGGATCCAAGGTCAAAGATTTGATCCCAGGTCAAAGATTTGATCCCAGGTCAAAGATTTGATCCCAGGTCAGAGATTTGATCCCAGGTCAGAGATTTGATCCCAGGTCA
>NW_025944539.1:918493-964873 GCF_000764305.2 Hyalella azteca
CTTCCTAAGACAGTGATAAGTTCTTACGACAGTGATAAGTTCTTAAGACAGTGATAAGTTCTTACGACAGGGATAAGTTCTTACGACAGTGATAACTTCCCAAAACAATGATAAGTTCTTACGACAGTGATAAGTTCTTAAGACAGTGATAAGTTCTTACGACAGTGATAACTTCCTAAGACAGTGATAGGTTCTTATGACAGCGATAAGTTCTTAAGACAGTGATAAGTTCTTACGACAGTGATAAGTTCTTACGACAGTGATAAGTTCTTAAAGCAGTGGTAAGTTCTTAAGACAATGATAAGTTCTTAAGACAATGATAAGTTCTTACGACAAGGATAACTTCCTAAGACACCGACAGGATCCCGAGACACTGATGAGATACCAAGAATGAAAAATGTTGCAAAATCTGGAAACCGATAAAAAATGAAAAGCAGGAGTACATAGGAAGGAATTATCTGCTACAAAATTTATTGCCTGAAATTAATAGAAAATCATACGAGTAAATGTGAATTGAGACCGATGATCGTCTAGCGAAACAGATTCAAACGTCCGCACTAACATAATCAATGAGCATCATAAAAAGAGGTTGAATCAAAGTAAGGGAAGAAATGGGCAAAAAATATGGGTAAGGCAATGACTCTAACCAAATTAAATTGCTGTAATCTCTTATCAGTATGCATAATTTTCATCGCGGAATATGTCAAAAAACCTTCAAAAGTTTGGCCTCCAAACCAAACCTCCTTGTGAATGTGATATATTACGTCTAGAGCTGATCTGACCATCAATAATAACCATCACACGTCAAATACCACAAACGATCTTTTAAATATGTTGCACACATCCTTAAGTTTGCACACGATTTTAGATCTATGAACAAGGCACGAAAAGGAAAAGAATCGGCGACAAGCCACATCAGGCCTACATTTCAGCGCCGACATCATTATGTTATGTTATGTTAAGATAGATTGCAAATAAAGGTCAACAAGCACTTGAAAAACGATTACTACTACGGAAGATGTGCCAGAAATGAAAACCAGTCGCATCTTATATCAACATAAGATTGACAAACTTGCCAAACAACTGAAAGCGCTAAGTGGAGCATTAAAAACCTAACCTAATAATGAAACCGGCATGTGAATCAAGTCACGAAAAATTCATGAATCGACAACAGGCCATGGGCCTATTTCTTCAGTGCCGACACTTCTATTCTATTCTATGAGAATGTGAAGAACCCACAAGCCATTACTAGCTGCGCTCACCGCGTGTGGCGATAGTTACTTACAATCAAGTAAACCAGCCTCCTTATATGATCATAAACATAGCAGGAGCGCTGCGCTCCCGCCACAATAATTTGTGGACCAGGAAGCGTTGCATTAAAAGTGAAATCAAGACGCCAAAAAGTTGAGAAAAATCGCCTCATTTCCCAAAGGGTCGTAAATAGCAATGAGGTGCGACGGCCGTGGACACGGAGCGGAAATGAGCTGATTTCAGCCTCACAAACAATGGCTGCTGCAGCCATTTTCCGTAAACTTCTGATCATATCGTTAAACGGCAAAATTCTTATATGCAGTTGAATACAGGTTAAATTAGGTGAACAATCTGGACGTTTGATTTTTTCTTATAAACAAGTCATCAAATTAGAACTGCAATGTCTCGCAGAAATACAGGCAAATGCATCGGTCTGTGATCATCGAGAATTCATTTAATGAACAACAAAGATCTAAACGCCATCATTTCTAACATTTTTCTCATCACGATTTCTTACGAATTAATAGACAAGTTTTCAACAGGGAACTACATTAGACGGTGCTGAATCACTTGGTTGCTACAACAGAGTTATACAGTTCTACACCCATCATCGCAATGTGAAGCTTAGAAATTTTAGATCTAATATGGATGATGGATGAGCTATGTAAGTAAGGGCAGCAGGCGGTTCACAACCGTTCACTACATGAAGCCCTCCAGGTCGCCAGGCCGAGATTTGTCGTAAAATTCGTACGGTGGACCCGATGCTGTTATCTGGAGCCTAAGACGCCGATATTTCTGTCAATATCGACCAATTCTTCGTGCGAGCGACGCTTTGCATGGGCACGATAAACGAGCGCTATAGAAATTGCATTTTCTAAAACAGCTGCATTTAGATTCTCAAATTTTTATTAATAGTCAATTGTTAACTCATATACCAGCCAGATACTGATTCAATCCAGCCACAAGTAGATTCATACCAGTCACTTGTAAACCGATGGAAATTATTTCATTGAAATCAGATACGTGACTCTTTATTTCTAAGCTTATTATTCTATGATTTTATATTGAAAATTAATTTGACAAATTGCCTAGCGAAAATTAATTTAGAGAGAGGAAGGTAATGTGGAGGAAGATGGTTGGCGGTCTTTGGTCCATTCTCCATGCTTGGGCAAAAAGAGAAGTGACGATAAAAAAAAACATTTTTGGTATCACAAAATTCTAAGGAGGAATTTCATTGGCATCCTTGACACGAGCGGCAGAATGGGCGGAAAAATGAGCGACAAAAGCGCCGTCTTAGCAATAATCGACGAAACTTCCAAGGGTTCAGCTCATGCAAGAAATATCATCAAAAACTCCAATGACAAAAAAAGTGACGTCTACAGATATTTGCTCGTGCTTCATTTTTGGGCTCAAGAAGATGTTCCCGCGAGAGCAACAGCCTTCAAGGGATCCCTACAATGGACAAGCGCAAAAACGAAAACTTATGTCGATTCCGATTCCGGGACAGCGAAACAAAAGCAATTTGTTCAAAGTAAAGTTTGTTTTTGGTAGCAAAAGCTTGTTACAGGACCGTCCAACTAAGTTCCTAATATTGGCAAAAGAAACGGAGAAACGTACCTACGTCTCCATTTTCTGAACATTTTTAGATTTGAACCTCAATACAGGGAATCCTATGAACTTCCAAAGCGGATATCGCACCGCAGATTGAGAAGCCGACTTTTCTTTGCACAGCTTATACGTGAAACCGAGATTATAGCAAAAGCCGAAAACCGTGCCAATGAAATTCTCAAATTATTTATAAAAATCTATGCTGCCATAGACTGAAAACTTTTCGCCTGGAGGCACCGTGCAGGCGGCATAGAGCAAAGAATTTTCGAATTCTTGAAGCGAGACATCTGCCTTTGTGCCTTAATTAATCCAGGGTAATAAAATACTAAACGCGGTGAATAAATCACCAGGACTTGTGCCACGTCATGATATTCCAATAATTAGAGTTAAAATGATACATTCATCTAAAATGAATGGCACAAAGAGAAATAATGTAATTACAACTAGACAAACCAGAAATTGCCCGCCGAAGCACGACTACGGATATGGAAAATTTAATTCGCTCCTGACCGTTTTCACTCAATTAACTTGCAATGTTATCGCCCTCAATTATTAGAGCCAATCCAACGTTTAATTACCAAAGACCTTACTTCAATTATTTGAGCCAATGCAACGGTTAATTAACAGGAGTCACACCTCAATTCTTTGCGCCAGTAAAACGGTCAATTAACAGGAATCCTCGCTCAATTTGAGTCAATGTCACTGTTAATTAACAGTAGTTCACTTCAATTATTTGAGCCAATACCACGCTTAATCAACAGGCGTTCCACCTCAATTATTTGAGCCAATACCACGCTTAATTAAGAGGAGTTCCACTTCAATTATTTGAGCCAATACCACGCTTAATTAACAGGAGTTCCACTTCAATTATTTGAGCCAATACCACGGTTAATTAACAGTAGTTCACTTCAATTATTTGAGCCAATATCACGCTTAATTAACAGGAGTTCCACCTCAATTATTTGAGCCAATACCACGGTTAATTAACAGAATTCCCAAGACTTCAAAGACTTTAATAGAACCAAATTATAATCCGATCTCAAAGGCGCACATGTCGCAGCTTCCAAAATCACGGAACGACCAAACTTTCGCGAAGAACACTTCAAAAAATCTCTTAATTCACGTTACATTTATTCATTAGGAAGTTATTTCGAAGGTGGAACACCATAAATAATGTATTAAAATTAAATTAAAATCGACGAAATTACAAAAAAAAAAAACAGTGCAAATTCGGATTTCGGTAAGAACGGAAAGAAACAACGAAATTTCAAGGTACTAACAATTTATAATGATCAAACAAATCGACTCGGATAGAAAGGCTTTCAGTTAACAACGAACTAAAGTAGAATCTTCACCATGGGAGGCGGAAAAATTTGAAATTCCATTATGATTCACGTATGAATTTCTCCAGCACAAACTTCATTTAATGATAGAAACAATTGGTGTTCAAGCCGGAAACAAATTGCCTTAGTCGGCCAAACATAATCATCACATGTAGGTACAATACAAAGCAATAAGGTCTATTATTAAGGTGGCAATTTAATAATGTGGACGTGCTGACAGAAATATAATATATCTTTAATGTTTAATCTATTTAAGAATCGTTTTAATATATCTTTAAAAGGTGTATTTTATGCTGTGAATATAAAAATTGAAATATAAAATTTAAATAATTTATCGAATTTATTTATCGTAGTTCGCTGAGAAGCGCATACAAATTATAAAAACGTTTAATTTATGCAATCGATCCCTTCAATACAGAAATAAAGACTGAAACACGTGTGAAATAAATTTCATTAACACATTTTTTTTAAATATAAACACGGGCGAAAAACTGGGAACGAGTTTGACTATCCTGCAAACCTAGGCTTTCCTTGGCGGTTCGCATCAATTTCAAATGTTCTATGGTAAAATATTTTATTACAAGCAATAATTGAGCTCATGGACCTTATTAATGAGCAATCCACTATTAATTGTCACAACATGGTTATTTCTTATTTGTGAATGTGATAAATTGCATGTAATTAAACAAAAAGTTTAGCACAGGTTCAAATCCAAAATTTAAAAAATCTTGATGGAAAGACGATTAAATTTATATGGATATCATTTCGGAGAATCCGGAATTTTATAATTTCTAATAATATAACAAGAACAGGTGAGAAAAAAACAATTCATGATGCGAATTCATGAGGCAACATCTCTTAGTTCAGATCGTAAGAAACCCGATTACCGACAGCGAACGTCAGCTATATTGGAATGGAGCAAAAATACCCTAGGGGTACCGTACTGCGGTAAATCCTAGTACTACAATTTTCATAAGATAGTGCTACAATTACCTTTCCCGAACGATAATTCAGCAGTAAATTGATATGTCCTTCATTATATACTATAATATAGCTGGTCATCGTCGTAACACCCATCTGTAAATAAGTAATTCCTTACCAGACACTAGCAACAGGTTACAACTGCAGTTCAGCGTCGGGTCTCCTTCAACTGGATTACATCTCACTATTTCCGTCGTAATTTACTAGCCTCGTCTTCTTCAGCATACACATGGAGAAAACTACGCAATTCGAACATCGAAGGAAGATTCATTAATAGAGCACCTATGCACACCAACCTCCCACCGGGAGAGCTAAGCTCAAACTGACTGACATCACGGACGTCGGACCCAGACCCGTGATCCCGAAAAATTTAATGCCTACCTGCTGGCACAATGAGTCGATTACTAGACTCTTCCGCACGTTCCTCGCAATATTAGAATTCAAACTTCGTTAGAAATTTTAATTCCATAATTGTATAATTGAATGAGGTTTTTACTCGAGGCGGGATTGATAAACTTTTCACATGCCCCCTAGATGTTTAATTTATATTTCTTCAAGTCGCGATCACTTTGAGGTGGATAAATAGTTCGGAAGCGCGCCTCAGCATGCAAAAATAAAAAATTGGAAAGCCGGATTCGTAACTTTGAACAATTTGGTTTATTCGGGGTGAACACTGAAACTAGTAGTATAAATTTGTCATTTTGTACGGAATAAAATTTCTATTCAGACTTTTACGTGAATAATTCCCATGTATACCATAGGTACGCAAACAGATTGGAATTCTTACGCTTATGCGCTAGCAGTAAAACTTGAAATTTTATTTGGATCATAATTCAAGCTTTCAAGCTAGCGACAGCCTTATGAGTTGGCGAAATTCAGTCGGAAACGAATAGCTCCTACTATCAATAATTCACAAAGCGTATGACATTTAAGATATTTTGAAATTAATCATAGGTATCCGCATGGCACCGATTCACAACGCGCAGGATTTTAAGCGAAACTTAAAATAAAGAATTCGTATCCGCAGGGCACAACTTCATACTACGCAAGATATTCAACAAACTGGAGAATGAAGCATCTATATGTGCAAGCTAATAGAAAAGTTTGGGAAAAGTCCTCAAGACGCATTTAATCGTACGGAAATTTTTTAAATATAACCAATTTCGGAACTAGGCCTCGAAGAAGTCTCAAATTTTCAGCGAGAAGTGCAGCGTTCGGTTAACAAAACGAATAAATATTTACTGGTTTATTTTATTTATTGAATCAGGTGAAAAACACACATTCACATATCACGGACAGCTTCTAATTCTATCTTAAAATTAAGACTTTGAGCAAAACTTTTCACATGAAAAAGCGTTGCGAAAAATCAGCGCTGCATAGAAGACTGAGATTGCAACCTCAAGGAACACTTACCAGGTATACCAAGCAACTCATTTAAGCTATTTACAGTTTTTCATGAAAATGTTCCATCCAAATACGACAACAAAATCTACTCCATATTCAAGTATGAAGTCAAGCATAATCAAAGAAGTTATAAACGGAGCATTGTTAACTTCTGAAAGCCAATTCATTGACGTAAACGACGCAGCAATCACTGAACAATAACAAAAACGTCATCAGTTTCTCTATAATTTTAAAGTAAATATTATGTCAAATACAGTAATAATACTAAATAGACGGCGTAAACTTGTGGAAAGGATGTTTAGTTTATATTTCTAAATAATACGTATAAGCAATATATAGACTCGCCAGCTTGATCTCTGACAAGGAGCCTTTTCATTGCACTACAAATAAATATTGGGGTAAATTAAATATTTCATCCATCGATTTGCGATGTGTGTGATTTGGTTGGAGGAAATATATTTCTTGGTATTGTTTGGTTACTGGCCAAGATTTCGATTTAAGGATCCACTGTTTTGCCAAGATGAAATAACGCCTTTTGGAGATCAACGACCTGAAATACTTCCAACAGTAACGAATAAATATCGCAATGCTTTAATTCAGAATAAACAAGGTATTTACAGCAACATAAGTTTTAACACACGAATAAGTATTAGTTTCCAGAGCCCACGTAGCCTTCTTGCGCTAAGGAGGCCCAGAAAGCCTCTCGCCTCTTCCTGCTGTCAGTGAAGCGTTCGTCTTCGTTTTGTTGGTCAACAGAAAATTCCTCTTCGCTATGGTTTTCTAAAGCGTTACTCGCATTATTCCCGTTGCGTTTACTTGCCAGTTCCACATTCTCTGATGAGGGGTTTGTAATTTTTCTTAATATTTGCTTAGCTTTTTGAATGGTGGCCTCGAGGTCAAAGTCATCATTCTCTTCTGTTGTGTCAAGACGTCTGCACTCGGCGACCAAGGACGCATTGTAGTCACTCCGCAGAATTAAATCATCCAACCTAGAACAAATGAAGCATTATTATTGAAAACTATTAAAACTTGGGCATTATTATTGTGATCATTCCTATACATGCTTTATGCTGAGGATTTCAGTAAAAAACTAAATCTTGTCCATGGTCGAATCCAAATAAAAAATTTAATTGAAAAACAACCCAGTCAGCGGTCACTGAAATAAAAGTAGTGATTGTAAAGCTCAAGAAATTGAACCTAACAAGAAACGACAAATATAACGCAAAATATGAACACGATAATTATTATAAAACAGGTTATCTGCACAAATGCACCTCACGTTTTGTAAGCAAGTATCTCTTCAAGAAGCACAATTCAAAGATCATTTTAATTCGCATTTGTATCCGGTATTTCAAAATAAAATAAGTGTTGACGTGATCCATGCGAGCAATGAACAGAAGAACCAACGAGAAATTACCTCTCAGAAATGTCATCGAGTTGCCGTAATGTTTGGGCGCAGTCGAGATCCCCTTCAGCTCCTAGAATGAGCGATTCCTGGAAAGGAGATGACTATACAAGTTTAAGCCAGATTTAATAGAACTCAATTGTGTCCGGTGATCTTCTATCACCATCTAGGTTATCATACGTCACCATCTTATAGCCTGTTCTGTACCCACATGGTAGAGTCACACTCAGTGACGTCATCCCTGTTAAGGCCTATATATAGCTCGATCTGTGCACCGCTCGTCAGTTGTAGCGGTACTGCCTAGCCGTCACCTTGCTTGCCGCTCCTCCGGCACATACTTGTGCTGTGCCTGTCAATCCCCTTTCTTCTGTACTCACCGAGCCAGTTTATTATTATAATAGAACTATTGTTACCGTGTGTTTCACTTGTCATGCCTTAGTCCTACTTGGAACAATAAAGTACCCCGACTCTCAGTTACAAATCCATCAGGTGGTCACAGAAGTTGACAGAACAGACACCTGACAATTGCTATCAAACGAAACGCAATGATTTAGAAACGAGCACATAGGTTTATGCAAGATATCAGTATTATATAAGGCTACTTGAAATTAAACTAATGGAATGAATCCTGATTAGTAAGTTTCTGAAATGTATTAAAGTTAGGTTAGGTTTATGGAAGATATCAGTATTATATAAGGCTACTTGAAATTAAACTAATGGAATGAATCCTGATTAGTAAGTTTCTGAAATGTGTTAAAGTTATTACATAGGACTTAAATGAAATCGCACTAATAGCAGTAAATTGGGGACTAGTACACAGAATTATGCAATATGATATCGGTATGATACATACCCTATAGAACTCAATTGAAATAAAACGTATGGCAAAGAATGGGAGGATAATAGTTTATACAATATCGCTCGAGTCTTCAGTAAAACTTAATTGGAATCAGATAAAATTTGATAAATATTCAAACGAATGGTCCCCAAAAATAGACCTGATTAATTATCAGAGGAAGGAGCTGCTGCCAGAGTTGTTGGCGTTGTGTCTCGTCGCCCACGTGCCGCCCTCGGGTCTCGTCGCCCACGTGCCGCCCTCGAGTCTCGTCCCCCACGTGCCGCCCTCGGGTCTCGTCCCACACGTGCCGCCCTCGAGTCTCATCGCCCAAGTGCCGCCCTCGGGTCTCGTCCCACACGTGCCGCCCTCGGGTCTCGTCGCCCACGTGCCGCCCTCGGGTCTCATCGCCCACGTGCCGCCCTCGGGTCTCGTCGCCCACGTGCCGCCCTCGAGTCTCGTCGCCCACGTGCCGCCCTCGGGTCTCGTCGCCCACGTGCCGCCCTCGGGTCTCGTCGCCCAAGTGCCGCCCTCGGGTCTCGTCGCCCAAGTGCTGCCTTGGGGCACGTCGCGTACGCGTTCCACGAGATCGGTGGCGTCGACGTGGAGCTATGGTCACCAAGCCACGTGTTCGAGACAGTGAAAAATTAGTATTAGTATTCACAATTAGCATGAATACTGAATAGTGTAGTGAGCAACAACTTTTCCAAATACAACATAAAGTACGTAAAATACAGTATTAAATGTAGTTGAATAAAAAATTTTCAAGATAATAATGCAAAAGAGATGTCATTCAAGTAAGACTCGTGGAAAAATACACAAATATTTTTCATGCATACCAAGAAGACAATTATTTTGAATGATGGATACAAGTCATGTTATCTTGTTATGATCTCATGTTACCTCTTATCTATTCTTAACACACACCAGGACGTTTCTTGGGAGGCGCCAAAAGGTGCGACAGAGAGTCCTCTAGGAGGTACATCCGACGATCTCTCGGCAGCAGGAAGCTCTTCACGGCAGGCCGCACGTTCCTCTGCAGAAACCAAGCAGCTTTTAGCAACACGACAGGAAAAAGAGTGAATCTAAATCCTTCATAGTTTTATTATCAGCAGTTGCATAAATTATAGGCAATCATTATTGAGAAGATGCACTTATAGAATCAATTTTGTGAACAAAGAATATGAACTCGAAAAATTTAGTAGCGCCAACTGAAATCAGTTATGCTAGCATCCAGTGAATTAGCTACATCTTCACTCGACCGATGAGAACTGTTTTACTTGGTAGCCACATCTAATTTAGATGTCAATTGATTTAGCATTTAACAATCCTCTAGAAATGAACCAACTTGACTTCTGAGGCAACATTGTACTTCAAGGATGTCCCTTAATCCTTCAGGGGCTTATTTATCTTCTTTTTGGAAACAATCATTTCCACACAGAAGTTAATATTCATAAAAGTAAAAATTCAGCATTAAAACTTTTACTTATTATGAATTAAAATTATTTTCCATGCTGAAGTACAATTAATAGTGTGAATTTACATATTAATATTACAAAAACATTATCATTATAAAAGATTTAGTTAACATTTCCAAATGAAACTGATCTCACATTAGCATTGCCAAGCCTGTGTTGGCCAGATGTTTGAAAGCAGAGCCGCTTTCAAACTACAAAATATTACAAAAAATATGCTGGTGTACTACAAAATATTACAAAAACATTATCATCATAAAAGATTAAGTTAACATTTCCAAATGAAACCGATCTCACTTTAGCATTGCCAAGCCTTTGTTTTGCGAGCCTGGCCAGATGTTTGAAAGCAGAGCCTCTTTCCTGAAGCTCTTCCATCACAGAGCTATCAACCTCTTCACCCAGACTCTCCGTTGTTGACACTCCAGCATTCCCCTGCATAAAATAATAAGGAACATCACTATTATTCATTTACTGATATATTACAGACAATCTATTCCCCTGAAAAAAATAATAAAAAACATCACCATTATTTATTTACTGATTAAGAGAGACAATCAACCATCACTTCAAGAAGAAGTGCCAATTATTCACAGCAAATCAGTGAGGTGCAATCACATCTCTCACGCTCTAGGACATTACAGAAAATCTTTTCAACATTTAATCAATCATCCAACAAGAGTCAGTTAATTTCCTATTAATGCTAATCTCATAAATTTAAAAATATTTTTAATTCATATAGAAACCAATTTTCAATCAAATTTAGCTAGCAATTTTTTTTACCATAAAAAATTTAACCCTTTAAAAATTTATACCTTTTGTGGGCAAGCTTAGGAATATGAAGAATTTCGAATTTCTGGAACCAGTAAAAGAAGGTATTCAATTATAAGACCAATTTACTCCTACGTCATTTTAAAAACTTTACATATTGGAGGAGTGAATTACACATGAAGAATATATTAAAATTGAACAATATGCAAAAAAAATTTATTCGACAATATAAATTAAAAAATTTAACTTTCATCAGGCCTCAATTAATTTCAGTGATATAAAGCTACTCTTGTTGATTGAATAGATTTTACTTCTTCCACATTTTCAAATAATGTGTATAGAGCGCTATTTTCATTGTCCAAGTGAAGACTTATTTAGATCCTAACATTTTAATTATTGGGCAGAGTGGAAGATGTTGCCATGAATGGAATGATAGCGAGATGATTAGGGATTGGCAGATGCATGATAATTTGGATAGTGATAGTGATAGAGGATAGTGATTGGCAGAGGCATGATTGGCAGAGGCATGATTGGCAGAGGCATGATTGGCAGAGGCATGATTGGCAGAGGCATGATTGGCAGAGGCATGATTTGATTGGCAGAGGCATGATTGGCAGAGGCATGATTGGCAGAGGCATGATTGGCAGAGGCATGATTGGCAGAGGCATGATTGGCAGAGGCATGATTGGCAGAGGCATTATTGGCAGAGGCATGATAATTTAGCCTCATACACTAACTGGGGGCCGTGGTGCGTCATTTTGAGGGGCTTTTTCAAGTGATCTTATGTGGTAACTTGCCTGCTTAAGGGTCAATACAATACAGTGTATTCCTATTTACACTACAATAATTATTATTTTTAACTGTATCGTTTACAATATTATTATAACAATACAATTCAGTAATTAATTGTTTAATCAATTAAATTCAGTAATAGTAATAATATAAAACAGTACTGAATATTGAATTACCTCATAAGGAGAATTCTTGATGGCAGCTGAGAAGCCCATTTGCTGCAATATTGAGATCAAGCAGATATTTGTGCTGATAATTTTGCCAGCAACATCTGCAGGACCTCCAAGTCTTTTCTGGAGCTTGGCAGGAAATTTGAGCAGACCCTGGAAACGCCTTAAGATATTCAGTGATGGATATGCAGGGCAGGCATAATTTGAGGAAGATCCTAAACTCTTTAAATGTAAGCAGACATAATTATTAAAAATAACATTTGATGTTTGTGCTGACAAGTTCTTCTTCATTCAATAAGAATGATTAAGAATATATATATATATATATTAAATTTCTTAAATAGCATATAATCCAAGAATTTACAGGCAAAGAAGTGAGTTGTGAGTTTGAGACCACAACAAGCTGAGTATGTTCTGCGATGTTAAGAATTACAGCGACAGGCCTACAGCTCAATAAATGCTGACACCAAAATTGATTTCAACAAAATAATAATGGGACATGGCTAAGAGTGGATTTTGATTTTGAATTCTTGATCATTAATATTAAAACAAGAATGGAGATCTAAAAGTTAGAGCCAGAATAAAAACATGGTTTTAAAATAAGCAACATCAATACACAATATTTAGGATACATAGTGAAATGAGATGAAAAACTACTCCTGAATTTTGTTTTGCATTTGTTTGTGTTTTCATAATCTTGAACCAAAATTGAACCATCATGTTCATTTTACATTTTTTACATTGTGCCTTGATAACAAGCACAATTTGCTCAAATTGGATATATTTACTTTTCACACAATTTTTCAGGAAAAGCATGACCAAGGCTGGGAAGTTAGGAAACTGATGAGTGCAACAAAATGTATGGAACAAACTATGTAAACATTGGAATGACAGTTTTCTCTTTACAACCATGCTTTACATGCACTCTGTATGTATATGATATTGAGTTTAAATTTAAATACCGTACAATGGAGTGACTTGGACCATTGAAAAGGTTTATGCTGGGTGTAAAATGTCTCGCACTGCAGGCAAGATAAACCTATTATACATAAACTAACTGGTAACAATCCTACTATGATTGAGGATAATGAAAGACTGGTTCTAATTAATAATGACTATTGGAAGGATGTATGGGATAGTAAAATTAACATGAATTATAAGAAAATTGAAAAAGTAACAAATAAATTAATTTGGAGTGTATTGAAATGGGCCAGTTAGGTGCATTGAGATATGAAGATGAGCAGGAGAAACTGCAACAAAAAGAACAGAATAAAATGTAAACCAGGAATGACTGATAAATTACTTGGATGTAAAATATTAACAAGGCAAAAAACCATTAACTCCTTTAAAACAGGTAAAAGCTTCATGTACATGTTGTGACTTTCTTTTGAAAACAAGTAGAATTTTTAAATTACATGCAAAGAAAGCAAAAAGACATGGGTACCATACAGATCAATCACGGACACACTCACTGTGAGCAGAATCAAGAAAATAAGTTTACTGAAACTAATAACAACTGCAATAAAATGTGATAAATTAACTTCTTTAAACCAAGCCCTATCAGCCAGAAATTAACACAAATACAACACAAGGGAACATAAGAAAATTAATTAATAGAATTACCTAGCTAATATCACAAAAATTACAATAAAAACATAGACAAATCATAACCTAAATTATCAGCATATGAACGGAATAAATTCCTATGCCAGTCTCCAGTGATACTGAGTGCACAGGTTGAGTGGAGATACTTCAAGTCTGCAAATAGAACTTTAGCTGTCTAAGCTGCAAAAATGGAAAATATTGAATTTAATTAAAATTAAATAAAATTGAGCAACGAATGAATTTGATTATTGATAATGAAAGATATTAAGGTTGGGCTATACAGTAGTCTAATTCAGCTCCCCATAACAGGGTGACCTTGATCCTTTTTAGCACTTACCTTTTTGTTATACAAATAAGTCACATAGTATATACATATATTTTTAGCACTTACATTTTTGTTATAATCACATAGTATAGGTATATATAAAATACTGTATATCTCTCTATTGCATTTGTAGGTACTTCAAGAGACATCAACACAATTCTTCTAAGGCATGAACTTTTTTAGTATAGGGTCTTCTTTTCCTAAATGTCAATGCAGTCCAAGTCACCCCATTTTACAGTAATTCAATTGCAACATCATTCTCTTACATGAAGAACAGATTTTAAGGTCTGAAGAACATACCTTTAGAAGATTAGAACCATCAAGTGAAGCTCTAGCCATGAGACGGAGCAGTTCAACATCCAGTGCATTACTGCTTCGAGCACGCTTCATCTTGATAATCTGAAGAACAATTAACCAAGGTAAGTCGATTAATCTGAGTTCAATTGTTAAACATATCAACAGTATATTAAGGTTCTCCCAAGATCAATCTCTGCAGTGATATAAACATTTTAGTATCAAATTTCTTAGATAGAGAAAGGAAATGTATAATTAACCCTTTACGCCCTGAATTTCTGGGATTAAAATCGTAAAATTCACTTTTTTGGTTTTAAGTCTCACTTCAAAGCTGACATTCTGACCTATCCAACGGTACCAAAATTGTCTCTGTACGTTGATTTATGCCTTGACAACAGTTCGTGAAAGGGTTAGGGGTGGGGGAGTTCTTTAACATTTAATATGGGCGAAAATTACTGGTCGGGCACATAAATAGACAACCTGAAGACGCTGCTCTTAAAAAATGACAGAAAACGTGAAATTGTTGGAAAACCGATGTTTTTTTCTGTGTGACGAATTCGTCACGCCAGGGCGTAAAGGGTTAAAACATGTTACCTAGATGATTGAAAGGCACCATGGAAACCAGCATCAATCCACACTCGCAATTGGAGTTCTATCTGTTAAGGTGCCTGTACATGGCAACAATACTGGCCGTCAGTTGATCTGCCACTTGAACTGTCCATGCTACTGGCCTTATGTATATGGGTTCAGCCGCTTCAGAGGCATGTGCCCAAGATGTGGCAGAGAGGGACAACGATGTGTTTTTTTGCTGACAAGCGGCCAGTAGCGCTGATTGAGCCATGGTGAGAGCATCTGTGCTGCTCTTGTGAAGCATCGTAGGTCTAGTCAATAATAGCTTGTTTGAACGATAATGGTTCTAAGTAGAACCCAAAAATGTGGAGTCTAGACGATATTCAATTGGTCTTTGAGATATTCCAAAAATGTCAACTAATTTGGAATATTTGACATGATGGTTAATCAAAAAAAATGAAGAGAGAAACAAGTATTTCTAAACTGAGAGAAGACCTTATTAGTCGGGGTTTATGTTGTTGTTATGGTACCCAACTTTGCATTTTTAAGGGCTAGAATAATGAGTATAAAAACAATGAACAGACTAAAGTTGTTGAAGGTGACCCACTATCCATTTACACAAACCTCACTGCAGCTTCTAATGATGCACCAGCAGCCTGGCAGGCACAAACGAGAAGATATCCGCACCTTATAGGTACTATCCTTGTGTACAGGCTTACCTGCCAGATAGTCACCAAGTGGTCAACATTTGCCAGATCTACTTGCTGCCTGCACTGTCCCCATCTACAAGCACCTTTAAAAGTGAGACACTTATTTGTTAACGAAGTTTCAGTTATTTGGTGCTGGAGGCAGGAGCACTCTAAGTCTAATGCACTCATGCACTCATCCAGGCCATCCTGCATTTCTGCTCCTATTGGGACAAGCACACTAGGAGTGGAACAAGCATGGGACACCTTACACACCTATAGCAGGACAAGCATGTTACCACTGCTACTGGTCTGCTTGTTTTGGAGCACATGGCATGATGGCCAGCCCATTCCTATTGGAGTGCAATGAGCGTGCTGCCACTGCTGCTATCCCGCTTGATTTTGAGCTTGCAGCCGCCGGCCTGACCGCTCCTATGGACCTATCGGAACCAAGCTTGCTCCCATCATTATACTTGGCCACCGCACTCAATTGCACAAGTACATGGTCATTTAGAAGGCATTTAGAATGAACCCTTATTAAATAAATAATAATAAATCATCATATGTATAATATTAATTTAAATCTTGAATAAATGAGGAAATTGAAAATTAACTGATTCAAAAAAAAATCTTTGGTTTGTTAAATGCCACCATGTCATAAAATTCCAAATTCATTAGAGATTTTTATACAAGACTTAGATTTAGAAGCTGAAAAATTATAGTAATATGTAGGAATTTTTTAATCTTGACAGCATATGCAATTTTCCTGTCAGCCAGAGCCCAGAGCCAGAGTGTCCAGTAATTATTAATTTCATCTCACTTTATGTCGAATTGATTTAGTAGGTAATAGGTATAGTACCTTTATTCTTTAACATGTTGACTATGATTGCCTTATCTTGTACAATTATTTAATTTTTTGTACCATTTTCAAACAGTTTTGCCAGATGGTCATTTTTTCCGGACAAATTCCGTGATATATAGTTTTTCTCAATTGCATTGGTCGGCTAAAATTTATGATAGGGGTACTTCCTAATTAAATTTTAAATACTGCAAAAAGAAAATAAATGAAATTTTTAAAGCGGAACCTACAAATAAACTACCGTAAAATGGGGTAACTTTGACCACTTTTTTATTTTGAAACAATGCCATTTTTTCAAAATAAAAAATGCCAATGCCAAACTTAAATTGAAACATGCAAAATACAGGTCTATACTCTAGCTTTACTCACCGTAAATTGCTGGCTCCTGCCTCTCATAGTTTTGATTTAATTTCAAAAAAAGTGATGGTCTTTGTTACCCCAGCTCTTGGGGTTTCTTTGACCGGGTATAATTTTAACTTAATTTCCAAGCCGGTCAATGTTACCCCGTCATGGCTGCCATCAGGTGGTCAAAGTTCCCCCATTGGGGGGCAGCGCCCCCCATTTGCAAACTATGACACTTTCCTAAAATTTGTCTTTCACATATGTAACTAGGAGAGTTACACAATGCATCAAAACCTGGAGTTATTTTACCAGAAAATGAAAAAATTGGAGGGGGTACTCCAACAGACTTTAAATAATAGCTCTTTTTTGAGGGTCACATTATTAATTTTTTAACCTATTAGATATGCAAACTTTTTAAATCTTTCTGTTTTGTTATGTAGCCTCAGCATTAGGCCTTTGATGGCCATTGACAAAATTTTCCTATGTCATATCGTTTTTGAGTTTTGGGGGTTTTTGTTAAGAAAACGAAAAGTGGTCAAAGTTACCCCACCGGTCAAAGTAACCCCATTTTACGGTAGTATATATTAAGTTATTGGCCTTTTTTGTTCTTGGATTTGGCCAATTTTAGGCAACCTGAATTATGTACCATTATGTCCGGGAGAAATAAATTTTGTGGTATGCATAGGTATGTACCACTTCATAGTCAACATGTTAATATTAGAACAAAATAATCAAATTTTAAATTACAAATCCATTAGACTTTAATATATAAGAGTACTTACATTTTGATTCAAGCCATAGATTTGTTTCCTTGACAATACTTCAAAATCATGCCAATGTTTATCTTGCAGGTCAATTATGTGTGGTGCTATGAATTCTTTGGCTTCAATCGAGCTAACATTCTTATATTCAGTTTTAGTGACCTCTTTCAGCAAGTCTTGTATAAGCAGAACTCTTTCAATTATTACATTCACTAATTGAATTTCATGTTTTTCCATTTCACTTTTGAGTTTCTTGAACGTTGAATTCATGTTCACTTCAAGTCTCTAAGGTTTCCCAAGCTCATGTCTCTTTGATATGCAATAGAGGTACTGGTAGGTACTAAGTCACAGTAGGTGATAGCTGTTGTTGAGTCATTGACTTTGTTGATGGCGTACTATCAATTATCAGCGCCCGCTGAAGACTCTTCTTGTTTGATGCTTATTGGAGCTTTGGAGACGCATCCATGTAGCTCCACGTCTGCAGGGGGATTTGGTTGTTACAGAAGTCCCAATATCCCACGTTTGCACAAGGATTTAGTCAGTGCAGCAGTCCCAGCAACTGTGTGCATATGAAAAATGTCATTAGCATAAAGAATCATAAACATTGTATCAATTGATCAACTAGAGCTCACATAATTGGGGTGTAAATTTCAGTATCATGTTCAGGGAAATAATTTGCTGAAAGCAGATCAGGGTGCAAATGTGTTTCAAAATAATGTGACAATTATTTGTTAAGAATTGCTAGCAATTTGCTCTTCTAAAACAAAGGACTACATTAATAGAGCTAAACTAAATTGCCCAAGATAGTAGCTAGAGGATGCCCTACCTTGTGCCACATATGAGAACCCAGACTCTAGGTCCAGCCTGGTCCAGGTCTAGGGTCCAGCCTGGGCGGCTCAACCTGGAGCCTCTTTCAGCCAAAAATGACTATCACAAAATAATGTTTAATGCAAATGTGCAAACAAGACGGATCTCTTATGGGCAGGGCTCAGAAGGAGGCAAGGGGATATTTGTTTATCTGGCGGAGACAAATAGAGGCACCCTTCACACAGGCAGTCATTACAGTATTCAATTGATCTGCTCAGAGAAACCTCTACTTGAAACTCATGGATGAAACACAGGTGCGTTTGCTGAAGGTATAATATAAAGTTAGTTCCACAGAGTGTTATTTGTAGTTAGTATACTCAAATTGTTAGAGATTCAAGGCAGAAGTACAATATTATATCTGACTATCATTAAGATAGGTCAATATATACTAGGTTCCATTTATTTAGACTATATTTGCTTCAGGGCATTAATTTCTATAAGGTAATCAGTGGTGGCTTTAATTATCTTCACCTGTGTTCCAGGTGGGAAAAGGCCTCCTCCTAGCAAGTTCTTTACAGATTGATCAACGTTCAGGAAGGTTAGTGTGCTAGATAGATTAGTTCGGACTTCGGGCCTGAGCATGCAGATGGCAGTGGAGCAGCAAGTGATCTATTATTTCTACACACTGGCCACAGTTGCACATAGGGTTATCAACAATTCTGAACCTAGCCAAGTGTACTCTCACTCCAGCATGACCCATCCAAAGTCTAGCAAGTGCTGTTTCCACAAGTCTATTTTGGTTAAGTGCCCAAGGCCAATAGCCTACTATATCTTTAATTTGGCAGAGGAAAAGGCCCTTTCCTGAAGCTTCAGTGATATTAACCCATTCCTGCTGCCAGTACTCAATAAAAACAAGCTGGATATTTCTTACTGTCTCTTCCTTTGACCTAGGAGTGATTGTACGGTACCGAAGGGAGTGGGCGAGTGATGCTGCATGGTCTGCTTCCTCGTTCCCAGCAATGCCTCGATGACCTGGAATGAACTGTAGTTTGAGGTCATGTGGGGATGCCAGCGCCATAAGCTTTTCTTGGATCTGAAAAATAAGATGTATATAAGAATGAGGTTTTCTATCAGCAATTAGGTACAGTGAGCTAAGGGAGTCTGTAAATACGACAAACTTCTCATTACTTTCAAGGTTATTTTGAGCCCACTCAAGCGCTTCATGGATGGCAAATAGTTCTGCTTCAAGGACAGACACCTCTGGACGGAGTTTCCAATTGAGGAGAACTCCTTTGGATGGGACCACCATAGCTGATGATGCAGAAGTTGAAGGTTCTGTAATGCGAGAACAATCAGTGTAGGCTGTGGTAAAGTTTGTAAACTGGGTCTGCAGAAGGTCTTGGAAGATTTGTGAGGCCATGTTGGATGTGAGGCCTGTTACAGGAGTTGATGAAAAGGTTGTTAGGATGTGTTTATGGATATTGAACCAAGCAGGAAGTGGCGACAGTAAAGAGTGTCTCAATAGCATGGGAAGGAGATTATGTTGAGTAATGATTGCACGAGACAGAGCAGTCAGGGAAGGCAGTAATGAGGCAGATGGTGGTGGATATGGATCATTTCTTTCAGCGCAGAAGAGATCACTAATGATGGAGGACATTGGAAGTGTGGTAAGTCTGTGGTAGTATCGACACAGTAGTTCTTGATGATGGATTGAGAGGGGAGGGATATTAGCTTCCACCTCGAGTGAGCAAACTGGAGTGGTTTTTTTACTTCCCAAGGTAATTCTGAGACAGTGGTTCTGGATTATATCAAGTTTTTTAAGTAGTGTTTGGGCAGCACCAGCAAAGAGCGGGGCTGCATAGTCTAGGCGGCTGAGGATTAAAGTTTTATATAATTTCAGTAGGAGGAGCCGATCTGCGCCACATTGTCTGTGGGCAATACCATCAAACGGGGTAAAAGGGGATGGGCGGGGTAAATAGGGACGCGCGTCCCACATTTCGTAGAAATGTTGTAGCAGCTAAACTAATCAAAATATTGCAAAACTAAAAATAGTGGCGTAAACATCAACATTTTTACTATCTATTATGTATAAAGCTAGTCAAGAAATCAAACATTCACTATCTCTAAAAAATCGCCGAAAAAAGTGTGAAAAGTGTGATTTTGGAAAAGTACCTCTGCTAAGGTCTGGAGCAAAAAAAAATATTCGCCGTATTGAAAAATTTTACTTACATAAAAGTTGCACCCAGGTGTCAGCTTGAAAACGTAATTGACAGAATTCGGCAATCTCATTCCAAAAAAAATGGCAGCCATTTCCGCACGACGGGGCTACTCGGGACACCCCCTCGGGGTAATTAGGGACACCCTTAAAAATGCATTTACAGTAGAACCTCAGTTAGCAAAGGCTCCAGTTAACAAAAAAAATTGATTAACAACAAAGAATTTTGATTACATTTACCTTGCTTGGCAAAAAAAGTCACTTATTGAAAAATTAAGGCATCATTGGTCATCACAAAATTGTACATAGAATGCTATATATAGAATTGTGCACCGGGCATCATAGAATGAAAAGTAATTGACCTAAACTATGATTTATTTCTGCAAAACATATGATGTTACTAAAACATTGTTTTCTGTTTCAGGTATGTTTTTCATGATCTTTTTTGTTATAATGAAATCACTAGACTCGATTAAAATTGTGTGAAATTACAAGCTGTCCTGTAAGCTTACAGATACAGAAGAAATGCTACATGGCTGCTGATATGAAGCTTGCAGTGGACAAGGTCATTGTCAATGCTCAATGGCAGTCCATGGATACAGTAACAGTAATATCACATTAATAATACGGTAATTAATGATTATGGTAATATCATGTCAATAAAGGAAAAACAAGTAAAAGTCACAGAAAATGTCATTTATTTTACATCTACATCATCTACAATGAAAGAGGAGGACTTCAGAGTACTGTTAGTAATAGATGAGTACACTCTGCATGCTTCAAATGTTTGAAATTGAGTTTTATTTCAAATGTCCCTTTTTACCCCATTTCAAGATTAATTCAGGAGCCCTTTATATTGCGTCTAGCGCCTTACAAATAGCATATGGAATTTTAGGGTCATCCAAGGAAACCCCAAGGTAACGAAATTGGAAAACTACTTCAATTGGGTGGCCATTACACAGTAAAGAGGGTGAATTTACCTTCCTGCTGGTAAAGTACATGCATTTGGTTTTGTTTATATTGAGCATAAGACCCCATGTTGGAAATTTCCAACGTTCTTAAATTGTAACATCTTTGATTCTTTTTCTTCATGCCTATTGTTGGGTATGGATTTGTAACTAGAGTTGTTGGCTATGTAATTTGAAGGTGAAAGCACCTATCTTCATGGACGCGCTGCGGCAGTCCGTAATTAACGCCATACCTTCTTAATTCTATTTTTGTTTTGAGTGATCACTCTCAGTTTTCATTTTGTTTATTTAAGTTGAAGTGCATGTTCGCTCTTACTTTATTTAGGAGGCAGACACCGACTTAAACTTAGCATTTGTCCTCTGTGGTATAACCACCTTGGCCTTAGGCTTATAACGAACTTGAAGTTAAATTCTTATCTATATGTATATTTAATCCTATCTTGATTGAAGAAACTAGTTCTTCTTACTGTTAAATTCACGAATGCTTCGGAGTCTGCCTCTCCTTCTACTATCATAATTTTCCCTGTATATGGCCTCTTATTTGCCTCTTAAAATTGTCTACTGCTTAGTCGCAAAAGATTTTAAGGTGGGTTCAAGAGGTTGCTACAAACTTGCGAAATTGTGCGATATAAATTGAACATTGCTCATGATCATTGTTACTTGCTTGTTTACATGCATTTCTCACTATATGGTATCTTTCTTCCCATAGAATAACCATTACTCTGGTGGTGTCGGTCTGCATCCTTTTTTTGGCTCGAGACCGCAACAACTTAACTATATTTTTGCTACTTACCTGTTTCTGAGGTGTGTGGTTAATTAATTACATCATTATTTGTTGAGTGTCTATTATTGAAATATCTGACAGCCATATGAATTGACTTTCAATAGCTAGAATCTAAAGACTTTGTTAATTTACTTTACAGTTATGTTGGGTATTCGTCTGTTGCGACGAACCAGTACCAAGTCGACTAAGCTGTTTGACCTTGTTTACGGACTGATTGTCAACAAGCTTCACTAGAATCTGGGACAACTGGATCTGAGAATTTGTTCGCTAAATAAAAATTTCTTCTTGGAAAACTTTCATTTCTAAACCTAACACCCATTGATGAGCCCACTTGCTAAATATATCAAGTTGGTTCTGCAGCCTAGTGGAAGTGGCCCGCACGTCTGCATCCCCTGGTAAAAAAAGAAAAATCATCAGCATATTCAGCACATTTCACTCTTGGGAAAGAAGGTATATCATGCATTAGTACATTGAAAAGGGTAGGAGAAAGAATGGCTCCTTGAGGGACCCCTGAGCCTGTTTTCCGCAGTGTTGAAAGTTCACCCTCAAAAAATACTTGAAAACATCTGTCAGACAGATATGCCCTGAGCCATCTCAGCATAATACCCCTAACTCCACATCTGCTCAACTTAAATAAGATGCCATTATGCCAAACTGAGTCAAAGGCACTTGTAAAGACACAGAAAACCACCACCAGCACCTGTCTGCTGTTCAGTGTGTCTCGTATAGCAGTGGTAAGTCTTGCCACCTGGTCAATGGCTGACATGCAGGCACGGAAACCACCCTGGCTTGGTTGGAATGCTTGGTTAAGTTCAAGAAAGTGGGTAAGGCATTTGTTAATCATTGATTCAAACAGTTTTCCCACACATGACAGCAGTGAGATTGGGTGATACGATGATACATGAGTAAGGGGCTTGCTGGGTTTAGGGACTGGAACTATGAGAGCTGTTTTCCATTCAGTAGAGTTTGTGCTGGAAGAAAAACTATCATTGTAGATGTTTAAAAGCCAGTGTTTGTATTCTGGGGTGAGATTTGATAAGTGTTTATTATGTATTCTGTCTAGACCAGGTGAAGTGTTTTTAAGGTTATGGAGACAGTTTTCCAACTCATGGAGTGCAAAAGGCTGGTTTATGTTGGTATCATCAGCAGTTGGTGAGAGGGCTAGGGGTAGTAGTATTGTTTCTGGGAATGTAGCTGGAGTGGGAGCATTGAGGATGGTTTGGTAGTGTGTGGCTACAGCATCTGCTTTCAGAATTGGGTCAGCTATTATCGCATTATGGGTCAGGAAGGGCTGTGATTTTCGTTGGAAAGGGGTGTGTAGACATCTGATGCGTTTCCATAGAAGACAAACACGGGTGTCGGATGTCAGAGAGTTACAGAACTTTTCCCAAGATGCTCTTTTGGCCAAATGCACCTCCAACTTAACTTTGGCTTCTGCTCTCTTATACTGTATCAAGTGGTCTCTGGAGGGTTGGGAGATGAGGAGTTGTTTGGCAATTCTTTTATTTTGGACTGCTGTTGTGCATGCAGGGGTCAACCAGGGTTTGTTGAATTTAAGGGAGATATTTGATTTTGTTTGTGGAAATATGCTAGAGCTGGTTGATATGATGTTGTAATTGAAATTATTAACACTCATCTCAAGGTCTGGGGAGTGGTTGGTTTCCATTTGGCTGATGGCTGTCTGCCACCAAGGCCATGAGCCTTCCTCAAATTTCCACACTGGTCGTCTCTTGTACTGGACATGTGTGGGCTCCACCCCGACTGTGGTGAGAACTGGATAGTGGTCACTTCCAAGGTTGTGACTGTGGATATTGGTTGCAGGTCAGTGGAAACAATAGTGAGGTCCAGAGTTGAGAAAGAGTTTTGATAGACATTAAAATAGGTAGGTAGTGCAGGGGGGTCACTAGAGCAAAGCCAGGGTGCTGTAGTAGGAAGTCACTTAGGTTTCTGCCAGCAGCATTGGGGGGGTGTCCTGGTTCACCTTGAGGGCCATGGGCATTAAAGTCCCCTATAATTATAGATGAGGGCTGTACTTGATTAAAATAGTGTTCATACTCAGAGGTTGGTATGGCTTTGTTTGGGTTATATAAGTTAATGATTGAGAAAGAAGAATATTAAAGTCAATGATGGGTGCCTGCAAGTAAGAATCTGTCCTTGTATCTGTGTTTTTGTTTTTGAAGGGAGAGTGAGATATCCTGTTTTGGTTTGTTTCTTCAATATTTATATTGGAGGGTGAACTGCTCCATTAGGTGAGTTTTGTGTTGTTTGTGTAGTGGCGACCAAGGTTTCTTGAGCTATCTTAGTGATGTTATCAGTAATGCTTAAGCTATTAGTGTTTTGGAATAAGTTCAAAAGTTTAGTCAGGACTCAGGAGTTCTATCAATTTGGAGATAGAGTTTTCCTGTGGGCAAATCTGCAGGGGCAGTTTGAGTGGAAACTGAAATTTTATCTATACCCATTTGTGTACTCCATCTCCTGGTTTGATTAGTTTGGTGGGTGCCTATCAAGTTGTGTGGGGCACTCTGTGATGGCCCATTAGTTTTTCTGAAAGAGGAGCTTATTATTGAGTATTCCTTGACATGTTTCACAGCATCTCTGTATGATATTTTCTGAAATGTACGAGTCCTCTCAACTTGCGTTTCAAATTTAAGGCGAGGGCAACCCCCATAGCTGGCCGTATGTGGGCCTCCACAGTTGCAACATTTTGGGGTTTGTGTTCTAGTTAAAGGGCAGTCTTTAACATTATGAGGACCCGCACAACCAACACATCGGGTGGGGCCTTTGCAGTTGTTGGCATTGTGTCCAAAGTCTTGGCATTTGTAGCACTGCCAAGGTGTACCAACATACAGGTACCAAGGTGTACCAAGCCCAGATATTCAAATGATGGAAGAGTCTTAGTGGCAAAGATAACCTTAAACATTGAGGTTGGGATTTTATCCTTACCTTTGTATATCCTCATTGCAGAGGCATCATGGTATCCAGCCAGATGCAGCTCATTAGTAAGATCTTCATCTGAAGTCTCATCACCCAAAGGGCCTATTATGCCTGTTTACACTGTGTAATTGAGAGGGAGACGGCATTTGACTTTCCAAGTCCCAATCTCAGTTGTGGAAAGAAGCCGAGGTATATTGGATGGGCTGTGTTTTCCCATCTTGATGATCAGGAGGCCTCTATTAATATTCTTTTGAATTCCCTTGATACCAGCTGTACCAAAACTTGAGGTGGCTAAAGCTTTGCTAAGAGCTATATCATTAGTAAAGAATTTTGACACAGGTCGCTCATCCGGAAGAGGCTCTACTACAATGACCAGAGGATTTGCATTGGCATTTGCCCATGGAGAGTCCTCCAGCTCAGGTAGGTCTGGACAACAAGAGGAGGAGTGTATCCACTGCCTCTGGCCAGCTGTGAGGACTGAGTCAGCATCACTCTCATTGTTGGAACCTAATGAGGGCAAGAACCCTTCAAAGTTTGCATCTTCATCATGGTGCTTATTCAACTGCGCCTCTTGAACAGTTGTTCTCACTATTGTCTCAGAACCTAGCCACAAATCAGAGCCTTCACAATCCACATTCCACAGTGTTAAGGTTGTTACATGTCCCACTCGAGAACTGGATCTGTGAGTCAGAATGGATGTTCTGGTTTGCACTTTGCTGCATGTTTTTTTGCTAAGCCTGACAGGCTGGACATGAGTATTGACTGACTGAGACATGTCTGAGTCTGCATCTATCCCCCTCAGGGGGGACTTCTGACGCGTGTCTATGCTCGTCAGAAGTCCTATGGGATTTCGAGTTCCTGGGGGGATTGTTCCTGAGCGCCCCATTGCTGAGCTCACGGTGTCTGACTGTAGGTCTCAGTTGATGGTCAGTTGTCAACTTAAGTTATTATGTAGGTAGGATTCCTTACATTTCCCTTCTCTGTCTCTCTCGTGCGGGCGGCCAATGTCCCATGTAAGCGACCTCTTGTTTGAGTGTCTTCGTTTCTGTCGCTTTTCACCTGTCCCTTCTTGTCCACTGTGCAGAGAGTGGATGCATATTGCAAGATCTTTGGCGATGCTTCAGTAGCAAAATTTACGCCTTCAAAAGATCTTACCGACACATTTAGATTGTAATTCTTGCATTTAATATATTTGTCAGTCTTTGGCTTCGGCCAACTATTTGGAAAAAAAGTAAGGCTTCCGGTACGTTGGATGGATCAAAATGCAGTAAAGCTTGTCCGGAAATTGGTTGCAATGAGTTCCCACCAAAAAAATGTAAACATAATGTAGTTGCAGTCACATTAGAGCGGTCAGACTGCATCATCACATGTTCAGAACTTCAGTTGACACTTGCTGTACAATCAGACTGTTTTTAGGGTAAATTAGTTATTTGGGGTAATGGGGAAACACGTGCATGCAACCTTGTAAATAAGTTCGTGGCTTGTAAATAGTTTTTCATTACTCCGCGTAAATGGCTTTTCATTAAAAATTACCCGGCAACGCATCTTGAAAATGGTCAGCGACAGTGGTCACTGGTCAGCGACACTTAAGCGAATGGTCAGCACATATGGGCTTAAAAACCCATATATTGGCGATGCTGCTTCCACCTTCTGCACCCTGGCTTCTTGTCAGTTGTCACTTCATCTCTTTGAGAAGCCAATGCTGCTTTTTTTGAGCCAGCTTCAGCGGGCTCAGGGCTGGACAATTGAGACCTTCCACCCCTTGTGGGTGATGACTGATGAATAGGCTAATTGAGACCTTCCACCTCTATGGTGATCATGTGATGTTCATCTTGACTTTCGGTGCGAGATAGCTAAATAGTTGAACTTACCTGATTTCCGATATATTTAAGAGTCTCGTTCACCTGTTGAAGCGCTAGTAAACATTTGGCCACTAAACTAACTGAGTCTGCATCATCATCAGTCGATCCAGATGAATGGCTATTACATTTTTTTCTATGTTTCCCCTTCCCCATCTTCCTAATCTAAGTGAAAGTAACCTACAAAGTACAAACTATGGAATCAGATACAAAATTTATTAGTTTAAAGAGAGCTACTCACGTACGTCCGTCTTCCACGAAGTCCTACTTGCAAGTCCGTCTACTTGGTTTGAAATTTTCCAAAATCCCAGTAGGTTCACCGCATAATCAGGCACTGCGGAAAGAAGACTAACCACTGACCACTCCGCGCCAGTTTGAGCACTCCACATCGTTTGAATCTGTTAGGCCACACGAGGTTAGGCCGGAATAGGTACAGCCAGATGCGGAATTTTCTGCTGATGAGCGAGCATGCCTAAGGAAGTATTGGCGCAATTAAACACTTTCTAGGCAAAGGATTCATGAACCAGTTTCCAGAGCTCCTGTAGGAATAAATAAGAAGTATTGGCTGAATACCTACAACGTTATTTTCTTAATTAAATCAGTGGGTCAGTGTTGTGAATTACGGTGTTCCAGCGTTTTCTGCGGCTTCTTGTTCTGTAGCCGAGTATACCCAATTATTGCATGCTGAAGCTGGACGCTGGCTCCAAGCATATTTAGGAGTTAAATTTTTGGCTCACGGCGTCGCCTCCGGTATTTGTTGATAAATCCACAATAGATACAATGGCTTTGACTAAAAAAGGCTTATGAATCTCTAGGTTCGGTCATTGAGAAGTTATTCGGAAAAGTCTCTTGTGCCATATCGCTGCTCCCCTCAGCTGCCATATCGCTGCCTCTCTCATCTGCCATTGTACTACCGCTCCTGCCATGGGCGACATGGATGATCTCCCAGAACTCCAAGAAACATCGACATAAGAACAAGAAAGAAGCTGACCGTTTAGGACACACTAATATTTGTTATGATAAGACTCAGCATGCGAATTCCAAGAGTGAATAAAACACCATTAAAATATTCTATATTAAATACATATATTCAATTAAAATTCTCTTTATTCAATACATATATTCAATTAAAATACTCTTTTTTTCAATGCAAAACTATTCATATCTAAGTGCGCAAGCACGTAAGCACAAAGTTGTACCAAGAAATCAACATCATCTTGAGCTCTACATCTAAGACAGAACTTAGTCGGAACACGTGAGCACTGAAAGGGTCAACAAAACCTGACTGAAAAACTTATGTTTTCTTTGTAAGTGATTAATCAATTCCTGACTGAAGTAATTAATTCAAACAGCGGCGGTATGAACCTAAGCAGGAACCTTGTTCAATACATTAGATGGCAAGAACAAAATTATATCCCAATTCCAACACAACAAGTAGCTGCAGGGTCGACGCAGAAAAATATCTCTCTACATTATTTTTAACCCAGAAAGAAATTCGATTTTTCATAAACGTTACTTCGGATGTTTTGGCCTGTTGTATTTCAAACAATTGAACTTGAATAAAGTAACAAAGCTGCTTAGAGTGCAAGAGTAAAGCCAATTAACTGATCACTTAAATCGTAGGTTAAATAGTTTCATGTTAAAATTAAAAATGCAGCGATAGTGACAAATTTCAGTTGACAAGAACCAGCACGATGTCAACGCTTAATGAGTATAATAACTAAAAAACTTGTATTTGATTTTTCGAGGTAGAGCGATCAATTTATTTGAAACAATCTTGATTTTGTGTATTTTAATGTTACAAAGATGGAAAAGCCAAAAATGATTCAAAAGCCAAATATGGTTCATTCGTGACATCTAAACAATGCTGCAAAACTTCATATCTCTAAGTAAACCCTGCAACACCTTATCGTTAAGAGATTTCCACTGAGGCAAAAAAAAACACATATTATTATGGTTAAGACACAGAGATTGCCAAGTCCCCTGAGCATGACTCGCGTGACAGAATAGTGCAGATCTCAGCGATGATACGACACCGCAGAGTAGGTAGCCTGGTTAGCTCCACTCAACGCATAACAGAACTGCAGCACAAGCCAGGCTCAGTATGCAGATCTCAGCGACGATACGACACCGCAGAGCAGCCTAGTTAGCTCCACTCAACGCATAACAGAGCTGCAGCACAAGCCAGGCTCAGTATTCACGATGGCCACCGTAGAGCAAATAGTCCTCTGCAAGATAAGTTAATTAGCAAATCAGGCACTAGAGTTTGGGGAAGTCTTGCAAAACTGATGCAATCATAATTCAGGCTATTAGTTGAAATACGCATACGACTAAAATTGTTATAAATATGAAATGTACTATAATGTAAATTAAACAACATACACATTGAAGCATTGGTACTGGCAAGAATTGGGTGTACATTGGACTTTTTTATGATTTTAGGCCAATTAAATCACTAATGTCACGTCTACTAACACTTACAAGTTTAAGAAAAAAATTCTCCCTATTCGATTGTAATTTTGTAAGATAGATTAAATTTTTTTTAAGAACTCAGCTTCAGCCATGACCAACTCGAAAACAGAACTCTGATAGAATAAATAGTCACACAACTAGAAACATGAAGCTGCGCATTTTTTATGAAAGCTCAAGTTCTAAAGACCACGAACGTACATATATCTTCGTCGAGTGGTTCATCATAAAGCCCGGCGATGTTGTCAGGATCGTCAGAATCTTCATACGTCTCGAAGACCAAGAGCTCCCTGTCAATATCCAAGCATTTATGGCGACGCTTCTGCTGGAGGAGGTCGCGGCCGAAGTCCAGCCAATCAATATCAAAGCGACTCGACCCGACGACCTCGTAGATGTACGACTCCAGTTTGTGGTCTGAAATAAAAACACATTCATGCACATCGGAACAGTTGTCGGAATGTCTTTACAGAGACTCCTGAGTTTTAGTTAAATAAAATGAATAAATTAATTACGGTTCGATTATTGTCCACTATTTATAAAAGAGCAAATAAAGAAGTAAATGGGCAGCTGCAAATTAGAAATTATTTAAGGTAAGGCACAGCGAGGTAGTAATACAGGAATAGATAAGGTAGCTAGATCGACACGTTCGCTAGTGAACCGGCGAGTGTCGGAGCAGTCTTTACGTAAGTGGACGCTTATAGAGGTTGGACTACGACTGACTCATGGGATGCTCGAGGCACTTATATGTATAGACTAGCTACAATGACGTCACGGAAGGAGACGCGGGTGATGCTACTGGAGGTATGGGTGGTGATGTATAACTTTATTCAGGAGCATGCAGTTGTGGTGTTACTACCTGAATGCGATTCATTCTACATTTTAAATGGGAAGTTCAAAAGGAAGAAAATAAAAGAGAAATGCACGGTTACGTAAATAAAAAAATTTAGCTAGTGTGCATATTGGAACTTGTGTGCATTTTCAACAATGTTCATCAATGGATGCGGGAGAAAACTCATTGATGATCATATCAGATTAACAGCAGAGAACATGTCTCTTAAAAATACCGCATGAAATATAAATTCATTATAACTTATCTGAAGAAAGTTAAGGCAGGTTACTTGATTTGTCCCAATATCTGGAAACTTGTGGGAGTGAACCTTTGATTTTGATGAAAGGATCTGCGAAGGCCACATGGTGGGCGTAGTCGACATGCAGCACGAGGGGCTCGTCGTTGTCGAGGCTCCGTGAGGGGAGAGAGCGCCTTTCATCAGCCAGCGCCTTCCAGCGTAGCTTAGCGAGCTCCTGCGCCGCGGAGAGATCCACGGACACCATCGCGGCGCCTATCTCGACCAGCTGAACGTGGGCCACGAGTCTGTAATGCACCACGCATTAGGGAGCTGGTCTGGAGCAAGAGCACCGCGGCTACCGGCAAGGTATAGGTTGTCACACGCGGGCAGTAGCGAGGAATTAAGAGTGTGCGGCACAATTCCAAAGGTGACAACTTTATCTGGACACATCATAGAGGTACGCAAGCAGCTTTTGTGGAACTAGAACGAACCGTGATAGGAAGAAGAAATTAATTCTTGACCTGATTTGAGCGAGTAAGTTGAAACTGGATGAAATATAATTTCAATGAAATACACAAGCACAGCTAAGATTTAAATTTCAATTAACAGCAATGTAGTGTGATGGAAACATGAATTGTGACTAACAGATTTTTCATGATATAAGTGCACACGATAAAATCCATTCATCACTTGATCAATTTCAATTTGTTCTTCAAAAATATTATTTGCAGACGTACTTTTTATAATTTGCGTATGTGCGTGGGACAGAAATGCCTATCGATCACCCGCCCGTCCCATTTGATGGCCGAACAACGACAAACGTGCCAGTTAAGAAGCTAACCACTCCGGCATTCGAGTTCACACAAATTTGCGAGGACCAGAGAAGACTCACAGTTCAAGTTGAGCCATTGAGAATTTCTTGCTTTTGGCAAAGACTCGCCGCAGCTTGGGCATGCGCAGGAGGCTCTTGTAGGAGTTATCGTCCAAAGCGACGGAAGGCAGCGTCAGGGACGTCACTGACGTCGGCGCCAGCGAAAAGTCTATAGCTAAGACTTCATTTCGTGTGTGCATCTGAGGAGAAAAATAAACATTATTAATAGATAAAAAAGAAAGAATTACTTCCAGCCGAACAAATATTTCTAGACTTCCTGTCCCCAGCATTATGCTTGGATGAGAATCTATTAAAATAGTACGATGGATTAACGACTGAAACCCTTGAAGAAAATTGCTGGATGAAAATTCGTGAAACGCCGTATTCCTCGCATGAAATAAAATATTACACTGTCCCATGCAAAATGGTGACAGCGTCATTTGAATTATTTTCAATATATACTTCTATAGGTTTCCGATGAATAAAAAATATATTTAAAAAAATATGCCTGAACAATTTCAAAGGGTCAACCTTTTATCATCATACATTGACCGTCATCAATGTAATTTTTTCCTAAACGACTAAGGACGAGATTTATCAGTCTGCAGATACAAAATAAACATTCTGTCAACTGTTGCATAGTCATTTGTCAACGCTGTTTGCACTAATAGGCCCAATAACGCGAGTTACCGTCAATAGGCAGCGGGCTAGAATTTAGAATAATATTTACCCACTTCAAGATTTGTGCACAAATGGAAAACTGAACAGTCATTTAGGGCACAAATTTCTAGAATGAAGAAATGCTACGAGTGTTGAAATAAATCTAGTGTCCGTATTTTTTAGGCGAATACTATTTGCCTTAGAGGCTTAGACAGTGGTTGGCACAGTCCGCTAATCCGCTAATTAGCGAAGATGACATTTTCCTTAGCCGATGTGCCACACAATTCTTGACCTGATTTGAGCGAGTAAGTTGAAACTGGATGAAATATAATTTCAATGAAATACACAACCACAGCTAAGATTTAAATTTCAAATAACAGCAATGTAGTGTGATGGAAACATGAATTGTGACTAACAGATTTTTCATGATATAAGTACACACGATAAAATCCATTCATCACTTGATCAATTTCAATTTGTTCTTCAAAAATATTATTTGCAGACGTACTATTTATAATTCTGCGTATGTGCGTTGGACAGAAATGCCTATCGATCACTCGCCCGTCCCATTTGATGGCCGAACAACGACAAACGAGCCAGTTAAGAAGCTAACCACTCCAGCACTTGAGTTCACACAAATTTGCGAGGACCAGAGAAGACTCAGTTTAAGCTGAGCCATTGAGAATTTCTTGCTTTTGGCAAAGACTCGCCGCAGCTTGGGCATGCGCAGGAGGCTCTTGTACGATTTGTCGTCCAAAGCGACGGAAGGCAGCGTCAGGGACATCACTGACGTCGGCGCCAGCGAAAAGTCTATGGCTAAGACTTCATTTCGTATGTGCATCTGAGGAGAAAAATAAATATTATTAAAAGATAAAAAAAAGGATTACTTCCAGCCGAACTAATATTTCAAGACTTCCTGTCCCCAGCGTTATGCTTGGATGAGAATCTATTAAAATAGTGCAATGGATTAACGACTGCAACCCTTGAAGAATATTGCTGGATGAAAAACGCCGTATTCCTCGCATGAAATAAAAATATTACACAGTCCCATGCGAAATGGTGACAGCGTCATTTGAATTATTTTCAATATATACTTCTATAGGTTTCCGATGAATAAAAAATATATTTAAAAAAAATATGCCTGAACAATTTCAAAGGTTCAACCTTTAATCATCATACATTGATCGTCATCAATGTAATTTTTTCCTAAAGGACTAAGGACGAGATTTATCAGTCTGCAGATACAGAATAAACATTCTGTCAACTGTTGCATAGTCATTTGTCAACGCTGTTTGCACTAATAGGCCCAAGTAACGCGAGTTACCGTCAATAGGCAACGGGCTAGAATTTAGAATAATATTTACCCACTTCAAGATTTGTGCACAAATAGAAAACTGAACAGAGTCATTTAGAGCACAAATCTCTAGAATGAAGAAATGCTACGAGTGTTCAAAGAAATCAAGTGTCCGTATTTTTTAGGCGAATACCATTTGCCTTTGAGGCTTAGACAGTGTTTGGCACAGTCCGCTAATTAGCGAAGATGACATTTTCCTTAGCCGATGTGCCACACTGATGGCTTACTACGTCAACATATGAACGTCGACCAATCACGTCTCATGTAACAAAAGACGTGATAGGTTACACAAGACGTGATTGGTTGACGTACATATGTTGACATAGTCAGCCATCAGTGTGGCACATCGGCTAAAGAAAACGTCATCGTCATTTTCGCTAATTAGCGGTTAGCAGACTGTGCCCACCACTGACCTTAGATGATCAATGCAACTCAAATTCAATCACGACATACTGAGGGACAACTTCAAAATTGTAAATTTCAACTAGTGAAGAGGAATTGCAGGCCATTCAAAATTGGTTTCTAATTCTGTGCAAGACGGACATAGCACCCAGATCATGAAGGACCACACGGGTTAAAGCATGTTCCGTGTACAAGATATGGTAATCCCTTGCTATATCACGGCTTCACTCCAATGTATCACTATTCAACTTTTCCCCGAATATTAACGACAAAAATGATTTCCGGTTAAATTTGCTGATTTGCGGGTTTCTGTGGAAGTCGACCAGCAAATTTAAACAGCCCGCGTATAGTAGTACTATATATACTAGTGTGATATGTATTATGTAAGAGTGTGAGAAGGGCTTTTTAATACTTAAAACAATGGAAACTTAACGAGTCATTACAATATAAATACTTGAATAGGTACTATCAGTCGATTAATTCCCCCATCGAGCCGTATCAGGGACATAACACAAGCAATAGGCTAGGGATTATCATAATGTAAATTGATTGTTCATGCTATGCAATCATAGTTGGCATATTCCGTGTACACTTAATCATGTCGAAATTAAAAGCATACTGTCAACCATATTAAGATATATTCGAGACATGGGCCAGAGTATCTGCGGGCCAGCTTTTAGCATTTTGATAGTTATAGTTATTTTGAGCACCTAGCAGGCTTTGACTGTAAATCTTGCCAAAAAATATTTTAAACGAGAGAGTTTATGTATCACATCATAACAAAAAAGGGAAAATCAAAGTTAGAACACATATTCAAGTAAATAATCTGAATAGCAAACCATGAAGTTAAGAACTCTGAAATTTGCAATAACGGTGAATATAGTGAAAAAAATATGAAGAAGGAGGTTTTCAAGTGAGGGTACTTGACTCAATTCACTTGAAGTTTCAGTCCCGCTTGGGCTAGCAGCTCACCTCGTATACTTTCTTTGTTGAGAACTCGATGTAAAGATCCTCGAGGTCAGGCAGAGCGCTTTTGAGAAGAACCTCAATATTATCATCGTCAGAAGCAATAAAGTGCAGCACCTGCAACAGCAAAAAGCCGTTTTGTCACTCCAATGAAACATCAAAAGGGCAAACAAATAATTTCTTCAACCAGCACAGGAATGATTGGTTAAGATTCGGGATTGAGACCAATCAAACCAATCTCTGCACACAAGTGTCTCAGGCAGATTTCTTGGTCAAAATCTTCAACATTCAATTTTTGCAAGTTTGAAACAAAGTCAATTTTCCTACCTTCAAGTTCTTGAATATCTTGAAATTGAGGGACACATTATAACAGGAGAAATCAAGCTGGAGTTGGGCCAGCGCAGGACATGAGCGTGCCATGGATGACAGAGTTTCATAGATGACAGAGTCACATCTACCTCCACCTTGACAGCGACACCATTTCCTGCACGCCAAGCCCAGCAAATACCACCCGTAAAGTCAAGTGATTTAATGCAAGAAATACAAGTAATATTGGAAGTCTCATGGAAGTATTTCGACTTGGCAAGGAAGTCTCATCCTTATTAAATGAACTCAAATATTTACTCGTGATGTTCAGGCAAGCACGTCAATTGTAGGAAAGGTCCTTCAAATAATTTTCGTGCTGATTTACCCGCGAGACTAAACCGCTTGATTCAACTATTATCAACTTCAAGGCAAGGGACAATTTAAGAAACATGAACTAATATATTTTAGGAGCATTTTCAAGTCAATTCAGAAATTATGCTTGCATTCATCCATGCAAACCACTAATTAGTACGTTATTCCAACATGTTACTTCCTCTAAACTGCTATTCCTTTAACCCATTTTCCCTGTAACCTGTTTTTCCTTCAGTCCGTTTTTTCTGTAACCTATTAGGAGGCATTTGACTTACTTAATTGGCTGTGTATTGTCAAAAATACGCAATGTCGTGAGGCATGACTTGAATGGTGAGTCCGTATAGTTTTCAGTCGATCCCAAGGAACAAAGACTTTGAATGTTGTGGATTGACAGCTCTTTAAGAGGAGTTTTCAACTGCCATAGAAGACCCCAGTTATTGGTAAGATCAATCATTCTGCCCAGCCGCAACACTTCCAAACTTTTGCATTTCTTCAATTCTCGTAGCAATTTGCCAGTACGGAATGTGCCCTAGAAAAATTATTCATTAATTTATTGGCACTTCGAAGGGTCTCAAGCAAATTCCTTGAATTCCCTCAACTCAACAAATTGAACACTGCAAACGAATTCCGGCTCTAACGTTCTGCCGAGATTATAATATAAAGAAAGACACATAAAATATTCATCTGAAGTAAAAGCCCAAAACTGTAAGCAGGCCATAACACCTACTCCAGAAAAAAAACTTGGGAAAACATGCTAAGTTAATCGCTGAGATATAAAAATTGCAGGCCGCATAGAACGCAGGGAAAATACCACAGAAAAATATGCAAATATGTCTGGTATATATGTCAAATATATCTGGCAAATATATGAAAAATATGTCTGGACTAACGACCAGACAATGACCACCACATGGAGTGAGTGTTGGTCATCAAGATTACGTCAATGTACAGGTCTATAAATTCCAACAATGCATACTTATTACAACTCGGACCAGCCTAGTATATAGGTGCTGATAATGTGCATTTGTTAGACAACCATGCATGATACATAGGTGAGGACAATGCACCATCGTTACGACCTTGCATTGACAACTCTGCCACACAAGCCTCACTTCAAAACACAAAGTCCTGAGTTTGGTGCAGCGCGAGAAGATGGTCTTCATGGGAATGTAGGGGCGAATTCTCTGAGGCCTGAATGAGAGGCATAAATCCTCCAAATTCACAGCAAGTCGGCCTGAAATTAAAAAATATTAGTGTTCTCAGTTATTTGCAAAACATTCGTTCATAAACGCAACAAGACTGTTTGAATCTTTTAACTAGTCTTTATTCAGAGTTTCCCACAAAAAAATGTATAAAACAATTTAATGAAGCAATATAAATGAAATAAAGAAGGACCTGAACATCAAATATGGTTTCTTAACTAAAATTTGTATCTAAATTTTGTAATTTATTGGTCTGATTTGGAAGAAGCAGGGAAGCGTACCTATAGCATCAAATACGTTGACATCTAAGCTGCAGAAATACTCGTCGAGTCTCAGAGTTGTGAGGTGGCTTGCATTCATGATGAGCATCTTGTAGGTGCAGAGCTTGATGTCCTGTGTAAGCTGAGCTGGCGACTTGCTGGAATGCAGGGCAAACATGGCTATGCCGTCATAAACTAGCAATACAAAACAAGGCAATATATGTGTCAAGCAAAAACTTTGAAGAAATAATGGATGAAACAGCCTACTACAAGTGCACTTGAGCCAAAAATTTTGCAATATTTATAACAGATAAAAGTAGAATATCATGGAAAAATTTATAATTATGAATATCAATAAATCAATGCAATTCATGAAAAAGTAGACGTAGAATGGTTAAGAAGAGCTTCAGCTATTAAGCTATTTCACACAAGTTGAAAAGAAACCAAGAATTTGTCACTAATTTCTCCAATAGTTCATCAACCCACAAGGAGCGAAAGGTCACAAGTGACCAGGTCGCAAAAGCTGGCAAGAAATAAGCTGAATTAACATATCAAAGAGTCGAAGTAATATGGCGGTGAACCGAAACATAGACACTCGTACCAGAGGTCATTCGTGCGGCCGTCACACGAGACATAGAAGAGAAATGTCCTGCCTACGTGACAACTTTACAAATGAGACCCACAGTCATATACCGCGAGCTCTTCGGTGGGGCGCCCAGAATCAATGTCTTTAAGAACGTGAAATCCAATATGACTTCTGATGAGCACAGGCACATGTAAGAAGTCCCATCAGGGGTGTGCCATCTCTGTAGTGGCAGTCATGCCATAACACGATCCCTTCCATGTAGTATTGTAGTGGCAGTCGCACCACAATACGATCTCTTCACTTCCCTGCACAATCACTTCCATGTTAGGACAGCCGGTAAAAGCCCACCTGCGGCATTCGAGGAGATTGCGGTGCGCACTTTGCCAGACGCAGTCGTCATAGTCATAAGTGAAGTCTATGAAGCTTTTCTGGCCCAGCTCGCGGTAAACAAGAGACTGGAAGCGTCGACACACTGCAACATGAATGAACCTAGAAATAGATTATAAGAAGGCAGAATATTGATAATAGGTAATAGCTTGCTTCTTCTTGCTTAACCAAACGATGTCTGTAAGAAGCTTTAGCCTAACAGAAAGCAGGTGATTACACTGAGGAATTAATTTATGTTCAATAGAGTAGTAATGTGAATAGATATGCTAAGACTATAAAAAATAAACAGAAATGATCATAAAAAATTGGCAGGATATACACCTGACAGTAGCATTTAAAATATCGTGCTTCTCTTCATTGTTTAGTCAAATTTAAAGTTTCTATAGTGATGTATGACGTAAATGTATTACCTTAATTTAATAGCAACTATAGTTAACTCACATGATAATAAATGGATCGATTAAAATAGCTGCTGCCATACAGCCTGAGCTGATAAGCTTCCACATTCATGCAACTTACCTGCTTCAAGCATCAGTTTCTCCGACACATTTAAATATTTAAAAATATGAAGCAAGATGTCATCATTGAGGACATGGAGTGTAGGCTGTCCATTGCATGCAGGGCTCAAGTCAAACTCTTCACTGGGCAGCTTATGCGGCTTGTAGTGCTTCGAGCTTGGTCGTGAGGGGTCCAAGTCAAAGGATTGCCATACAAATGCTTCCCGCTTCCCAAAGAACACTTTACCTTCCAAAATACTGAAAAGAGGTATTTGCAATAAAATTAAAATAGAAATAACTTTTTATCAAGTAACATGAAAGAAAAATTTTTCACTTGTATGTAGTTGCTCACAAGTGTCACAACATCAAAAATACACAATATGTTCATTAGGCTTTCTAAACTAAACTCACAAATCACTTTTAAGCCAGCTCGGGGGAACAATGATGGCAGAGGCAGAATTCTTGCCAGGCTTCCGCTTAAGGGTGATGCAGTCTTGCGCAATATCAAACTTCTCCGCTATCCCATTTTTATTAACCTGATATTCAAATTCAAATAATAATCATAAAATAAAGTTTCAAAGAAAAAACATCAATAATTGAAAACATTGTTATGCTCTAAGAAAAAAATAAAATTGATTAGGAAATGTAGGTAAAAAAATAAGATGCATTAGTTGATGTATGAAAAACAATCCAATCATGAACTACCAGTTTAATACTAATAGGTGTTTACAGGTAGTCAGATGTAGACATTGGCACAAAATACTATGGTCATGAACACGGATTAATGAAGTGCCACCTCAATTATTTATAGACAAAACTCGTTAGGCCCCAAAAAATGTGAAATAATATGTGAAGGAGAAAGTTGCATTTTGAATATTTATCTGCAAAATCTTACCATTTATGATGAATTTGAAACTGTCAAACAAATTATTGTTAACTACAGTTACAATAGGCTTTTTATGCTTCCATAATTGTTAGCTGCAAAATTTCTGAACTGACACACCAATAAAAAATAATATAAATGCAAGAATCACACAATTTATTACAGGAACAATAAAAGCAAAATTAAAAAATCCTACAAATTAGGACTAAGAGATGAATCAAAATTGCACTATGTTTTGCCATTAATAATACAATAGAAGAAGACAAACTGATTACTGGTTAAAATAGAGTTAGGCCGATACAGACCAGCAAGCCTGGCAAGGGCTAAACATTTAGAAGTTAACTTACCAATAAAGGCAGATTCACAACATGTATGGGCAAGGGTTCAATTTCAGATGTAAGGTCTCGGAATTTGTCATACAAAAATTTCATTTTACCTGCTCAATGAGGACACTAAATTAATTGATAGCTAATCTATGGCAGAATTGAGATGAGCCACCTAACTTTTTCTGGCACAATATTTAATCATAATTAATAATATTCGAACACTTATCCTCTACTTCTAAAAAACATCTTCAACTATAAAAACAGTTCATTTTCAGTAAAAGCAAGGCAATGATGGCATAAGCCCACTTGTTCTTGCAAAAGCTGCAAACACTCTTGCCAAACCCATCTGCCTTCTGTTTAGACAATCTCTTGAGTCTGGCAAAATACCGGATGACTGGCGGCAAGCAGTAGTTTCACCTATCTTTAAGAAAGGTAACAGATATGATACCAGCAACCATCGGCCGGCCAGCCAGACCACACATCTACAAGCCAAAAACCTCATTTGCAAGGAGCAGCATGCATAGTGACAAACCAGAGATTTTTTAAAATCTCTTCATTTTCAATTTCCTCAGTTACCCAAGATTTTTCGATCTTGGGTAAATGAGATAATAATCTTTTCATATCTAGATCATATCTAGATCTAGATATGAAAAGGCTATGGCTGATTTGCATTTGGTATTTATATCAACACATTAATTGCAAATCGAGAAATCATTATAAAAAAAAGATCAATAAATTAAGGCGTCAATTTAGAAAAAAACATTTGATAAAATAAAAAAAAATTTGATGGTCAAATTCACACTCAATAATTAATCTAATACCAAAGAATACTGCATGAGCCATCACATTCACTAGACACTACACTATGATAATGCTGATAATGAGCCATCACGTTCACTAGACCAGCATTATGTATGATAATGCTGGTATCCATGATACTTTACTGGTCTACTTATAGGACTCAAAAATGAACTTGAGCTAGAGTCTAAAAACTATCTGCTTTGCCACTATGGGCCAGTATGGCTTCGTCGCTGGCCGCTCATGTACAACCCAACTGCTGGAGCCTCTTGATGAATGGACTGAGATTCTTGATGATGTAGGCAGCATAGACGCCATTGACATAGACTTTCAGACAGCGTTTGACACCATACCGCATTGGTGACTCATTCTGAAACTCCAAGCGCTCGGTGTAAGTGGACAAGTATTTCATTTATCAGTGCGTTCCCAACTGATCGCCGGCAGAGAGTAGTTATCAATGGCGTACCATCATGGTAAGATAAACCTTTTATAAGGTTTATGTGCCATCATGGCAAGATAAACCTTTTATAAGGTTTATGTACCATCATGGCAAGATAAACCTTTTTTTAAGATAAGGCACCATGCTGGAGAAACCTAATAGCATCGTCATCCTGCAGTGGCCTGACATCATCTGACCAATGATGACAGAGGCCCTTGTCTCTATGCATTGGACTCCAGCTATCCAAAGATGAATGTTGTCACATTTAAAATGTCATTAGTAAATTAAAATTTCTTCCTTGATCAACCAACGTCATCTGAAGAATATTGTTTGATTGTCTGGTTTAGAAAACTTAAATCCATGAGTTCTCTGGTCATTAAGCACCCATATACAGGGTCCGCCATATTTATTGCAACGGATGTTTTTTTGTTATTTCTCAATGAAACAAACAGGTGCATTGTTTTTTTATTGGATGAGCTAGTAGCCAAGAATTACCTCAACAATTCTCAGACATATTTATTCAATATGACCACCCTTATCTTTACTGACGACCTCCAATCTATGCAGGAAAGCTTCACAGGAGACACGCAGGATCAAGTCTCATTCTTGTGTCAATTTAGACTTCAAACTATCCAAAGAATCATGAGGTGTTCTGCAGACCCTACTCTCTAAATAGCCCATACAGAAAGACCACACAGCACATTTCCAGAATGGTTCCATCAACACTCAGGGGAGGAGGTGTGATTTGTTTGTTTGTAAAGCACATGCATTTGGTCTTTGAGAGATTGAGGGTCAATCCCCAGGTCTTTGTCCAGTTGAAGAACTGTGAGAGTTGTGACTGGAGCCTAGCGGTGGCACTGTTTATATCTGGACTACTAGTGAAGAAGGTAACATCATCTGCATATTCAGCAGTGACCACCCCTGGCTGAGGGACTCTGAATATGCAGGACTGAGGGACTGTCATCACATGCGTTTTCTTAAGTGACTCAAAACATCTGTTTAATTCATAGAAATAGGTTCATTCAGGTCTGAGGGACTGTCATCACTCAGTGCAATGGCTAGTGGGAGAATAATGTATGATGGGTAAGGAGAAGGTGCAGAATAATTTAAAATACTTTCATAGTAGGATGCAAGAGCCTCAACTTTGGAGTGTGCATCAGAGAGGACTGCATTATTTGAGATAAGGGGCTGTGATTTCCAGTAGGATGGAGTTTGTAAGCCTTTCACACATTTCCATAGTAGTTTTAGAGGAGTGTCTGAAGAAACCATGCAGCAGAACTGCTTCCAGGAGTCACGCTTGGCCTGCTTCACGTCCCATTTGACTTTTGCTTCCGAACGTTTGAAGGCTATGAGAGCAGCTGGAGATGGCTGGGAGATGAGAGTTTTCTTTGCAGCTTTTCTGGCAGCAACTGCCTCTGCATATTTCCGAGTCCACCAGGGTCTACAGTATTTTGGTGTTACTATTTCTCTTGTCTTTGAAAAGACCTCTGCACTGGCTGCCACAATATTGTCTTCAAATGAGGTGCAACTTTTCTCCAATTCTGGTAATGGCAGCCCATCTCTTAGGAGAAGTTTAGTTGACCACTCACCCCATAACTCGTCCACAAACTTCCAGGATGGGCAAACTTTGAATTGAACAGTAGATAGCTCTATTCTAACACAGGTGAAAATTGTGTAATGATTGCTGCCCAGGTCATCTCCGGAGTGCACTGATGATATTGGTTTTAAATGGGATGAAATAAAAGACAAATCCAATGTTGAAAATGAATTGTGATAGATGCTATAGAATGTGGGCAGAGGTGTTGGAGTTAGTAAACAGAGAGAAGGATCACTCAGTAGCACATCCTCTATATTCTTACCAGTTATGTTGGATGTCTTGTTTGGTTCCCATATTTGACTGTGGGCATTAAAATCACCAACTATGAGCCATGATGGCCCCTTTTGGGAAAAGTAGTGGTTTAGCTCTGCTAAGGATATATTCTGACAAGGGTTGTACACATTGATAATGGAGAATGACACATTTGCATTTTTCAGAAATAGTTTGACCCCACACACCTCCAAATTCCCTTGTGGATAAGGCTGCAAATTCAAATTCAGGAAAGATACATCACTTCTTACTAAAATTGCAAGGCCCCCACCAGCATGTGCAGCAGCTCTATGCATGTAAATTGGAGTGTAATTAACAAATGAAGGCTCATAGTCAGCAGATAACCAAGTCTCTGAGAGGCAGGCAACCTGTGGTTTATTAGTATACAAATATATTTTAAAATTGCTTAATTTGTTCCACAGACTGTGACAATTCCATTGCATTATTTTTAGCTGCCTGTTCATTGACATTTTCCTGGATTTAGTTTTGATGAGGTGATTGAATCTTTACTAGTGCTTTTCAGTGGTTTCCCTGTTACTGTCCTGCGTGATTTTCCTCCAATTATGGGAGAGGGGCACACTGTATCTGACACCAGTTTCTTCCTCAAGTGGTGCCCACCAATGATTGGGGAGGGATTCAACTGAACATTTCCAGTGCATGCGTCCATTACTGTCTCTGCAGCTGGGGTAGAGTGAGGAGCACCTCCAGACCTCAAAGGCACAGGATTAGTATCACACATAACAGGCACAGCTGTTGCAGCTGCATAGGAAGAGGCTATGTTGTGAGGGATGGTCTCTGGTGGCTGAATATTACTGAATGTTTCTGCAGCAAGTTTTGAGATGGTTTCCTTTGTAGTGATTATGTCTGGGTAGTGACAAAGAGACAGGACTCGTGACAAGAGGTCAATTAGCTGGGATAATGAAACATTAGGCTCTGCAGGTTGCTGGGCAGGTATGGCAGTTTGAGTACCGTCAAACGGGGTAAAAAGGGACGGTTTTGAGGGTTTTTCTCTAATAACTTCTTACCATGAAACATTTCAGAATCAAGTTTAGGCTCATTTTATAGCTCTTTGCAAGGGCTATCAAATGGCATCTTCAAAAAAATTTCATATGCTATTCGTAAGGTGCCAGATGCAAAATAAAACTGTCCCGATTTACCCCTGGGAATGGGGTAATCCAGGACACTTGCAATAAAAGTTACTTTTAAAACGTTTGAAGCATGCAGAGTGTACTCATTCATTACTAACAGTACTCTGAAGTCCTCCTCCTTCATTGTAGATGATGTAGATGTAAAATAAATGACATTCTCTGTAATTTTTACTTGTTTTTCCTTTATTGATATGATATCACCATATTCATTAATTACCATATTATTAATGTGATATTACTGTATCCATGGACATGCCATTGAGCATTGACAACGACCTTGTCCACTGCAAGCTTCATATCAGCAGCCATGTAGCATTTCTTCTGTATCTGTAAGCTTACAGGATGGTTTGTAATTTCACACAATTTTAATCGAGTCTAGTGATTTCACTACAACAAAAAAGATCATGAAAAACATACCTGAAACAGAAAATAATGTTCTAGTGACAACCATCATATATTTTGAAGAAATAAATCATAGTTTAGGTCAATTACTTCTCTTTCTATGATGCCCAGTGCACAATTCTATATATAGCATTCCATGTACAATTTTGTGATAATGCACTAATTTTCCGATAAGTGAATTTTTTCGCCAAGCGAGGTAAATGTAATCAAAATTCTTTGTTGTTAATCAATTTTTTGTTAACTGGAGCCTTTGCTAACTGAGGTTCTACTGTAAATGCATTTTTAAGGGTGTCCCTAATTATCCCAGGGGGTGTTCCGAGTAGCCCTGCCATGCGGAAATGGCTGCCATTTTTATCTTGAATGAGATAAGCAAATTCCGTCAATTACGTTTTATAGCTGACACCTGGGTGCAACTTTTATGTAAGTAAAATTGTTTAATATGGTGAATATTTTTTTTTCTGCTCCAGACCTCAGCAGACGTAATTTTCCAAAATTGCATTTTTCACACTTTTTTTCAATAATTTTTAGAGATAGTAAATGTTTGATTTCTTGACTAGCTTTATATTCTTGACTAGCTTTATACATAATAGATACCTAGTAAAAATGTTGAAGTTTATGCCACTATTTTTAGTTTTGCAATAGTTTGATTAGTTTAGCTGCTACAACATTTCTACGAAATGTGGGATGCGCATCCCTATTTACCCCGCCCGTCCCTTTTTACCCTGTTTCATGGTACCAACAGAATGCTTGATAGTTTGAGTCTGCACTGGAAGGTGGGCATTAAAGTTATTTTGCACATTCCAGTTTCCACTTCTGGTAGAAAAAGGGGGTAGTTGTGGGAATCCTGTGTTCAGCATATTGTTTGTATTATTAGAGTATGGTGGAGTTGGTTTTTTGTTATTCATCTGCTCAGAATTAACACGCTTCACTGCATCTCTGTACGAGAGTTTAAATACCGTTCTGGTTCTTTCCACAGCGCTGGCCTGCTTCATTTTTGGGCAACGACCATAGTTGGCCGTGCGAGCACCACTGCAGTTGCAGCACCTTGGTACTCCTGTATGTGTACAATCCTTGACTGCATGGCCACCTCCACATGCTACACAGTGGGGAGGGCTATTACATGTTGGAGCACTGTGGCCAAATCTCTGGCATCTAAAACATTGCCAGGGCTTGCCAACAAATATGTGTACTTCAAAACGTGTAGGGAAATTTCTCCCTACGCTTGAGGTTAACCTCTTCCAGATGTAAAGCTAATATTTCAAAAGGATCAAAACAAATAGAGGCCAATGGAAGTAATTTAATCAGATGAAATCGTTGTTTGCAGTTCAGTTTTAATCCCAGACTTTATCGTAGGTCACTCGAATTTTAAAACAATTTAGAAGTCCAGGTGGTCACAGAAGACAGAGGCCGACCAGTATGTATAGTGTATCTAGTATGGAATATATCTACTTGGCGAGCCGCGACTGAATTTTTCGAGCAGTGGTTTTATGGATTTGCCAGCCGTGATTCCATTACTACAAGCCGTGATTCTATTTCACCGAGCCGTGAATTCCATATCTCGGCCATGAAAAGTCATTTACGAGGTGCGAATGCAAATTTATTTACAAAGTTTATGCACGTGTTACCCCAAATCTCTAATTTTACCCTTAAACAGTCAAACGGCAACGATAAAATTTGTCTCTACTGTAAGTTCAGCACGTGTTAATATACAGTCTGACCGCTTTGACATGACTGCAAGTCTGCAACTATGCACGATCTTCAACGTTTTTTTTTTTTTCCAAATTTGCGGGGGCCTCTGAAGACCAGTCCAATGCGGCCCCACGACAGAGTTTTGAGTTATAATTGTTAATCACTTTAATTAATCACTTCAATCACTTTAATTAATCACTTCAATCACTTTAATTAATCACTTCAATCACTTTAACTACTTCAATTAATTGGCTCTTTATCATTAATCATTAAAACCCTGCCTAACTCAATCTGCCTGCCTAATTCGAACTCTCCCTAGCACCTGTTGAAGAGAACACTCCACGGCGGAGCCGCGGAACACGGCAGGGTCGTGGAACACGGCAGAGCC
>NW_025944540.1:0-343 GCF_000764305.2 Hyalella azteca
TTTATCAATAACATATGATAGCACTCGAAAAGAGCTTTAAAATGATCCCAACTTCTTTAAGCAGGGAACGCAGGTATTGCTTTGCCCGAGGACGCGAGTTTGGGGTGGCAGAGGACTTGGGATGGGCCTGTGGCCGCGGCCTCCGCAGCGCGGTATTCCTTTGGATGCTCTTGGAACACTTCTAGATCCCGACTCCTTCCGCATCTCAATTGCTCTTTGGGTTGGCGCAAATGTATGCGAACCCCACGCTTGTCGGTGCGGAAAGCGGATGGATGCACGAGGGCTGCATGGCCTTTCTTGTAAGTACAGCGCTGGGCGACATCCAAGACACTCGGCTCTGAAC
>NW_025944541.1:0-517 GCF_000764305.2 Hyalella azteca
ACCTTGTGATAGGTTTAGGATTTTTTAGTTATTCATGGTATAGATGCTACATGCCTGTTAGTGATTTCGGTCCTGTCTTACCCCATCTGACTATACCTAAGGCTGCATATATGTGAAGGAAAACTATCTGACTATAATATAATTGGCTATTGTATTACAGAAATATTTTATGTCTGAGCTAGAACTATTATTTAAATCCTCTCATTATTATTTTGCAGCATGGTAGGATTTATGCTTAGCATGGAATTATGGGCAGAAGCATGATAATGTAGCCTCGAGTGCATGTGCAACTAAAGAATGTTGTGGGTCCTTTTGGCCAGAGCTTCTAAGTTACTACAAAGTCTAAGTTGTGGGTTTTTGCATGGTTGCTTGCTAAAGGGATGCTGATAATTTCTAATTTTTAGATCTTTAGAAGTGCCTATTCTTTGTTAATTTTTGCTCACAAAGGGAAAAATTCAATCATTAGTTTCAAATAGGGCCTAAGTTATTACTTTTATAACTTGTGGCATAATTTTGT
>NW_025944542.1:0-17940 GCF_000764305.2 Hyalella azteca
GATGGACGATGGTTCGATGGACGATGGTTCGATGGACGATGGTTCGATGGACGATGGTTCGATGGACGATGGTTCGATGGACGATGGTTCGATGGGCGATGGTTCGATGGGCGATGGTTCGATGGACGATGGTTCGATGGACGATGGTTCGATGGGCGATGGTTCGATGGGCGATGGTTCGATGGACGACGGTTCGATGGACGATGGTTCTATGAACTATGGTTCAAATTGTGTGACGCGAGGTAGAAAAGGAGTGGTAACGTGAACATGGAGGATATTTCGGGTTTACGAATTATCTGACATGATGCTCGATTCGTGTCTTTAGAAATATTTTACTTGTGTTGATAAATGGGCTTTCTGAACGCGGTTTTCAGCTGGTCTCGCCCATTACAGCAGCTGAAAGGACGAGGAAATAAATTTAGATTTACGGACTACGAAATTCTTCATGGCACACTAAACAAATGCTTGTCATCGTCTAAAAAATTACCTCCGTGAATAACTCAAAAATTATTTCAGTCTCAGATGTGAGAAGATTACGATAATATTTATTTTTACAGTTGCAGCTAAATATTATTCGTAACAAAAACATTACTATCAATACTAATACGGAGAAAAGAAATTATTTTTGCAGATTCAAGAAGAGCTATTTTTCTAAACGAATAAATAATTTCAATAATAATGTGAAAAATAAGAAACAATAACCGTTGTTAATTGTCGAAATCTTGACGCGTCAACGTACACTTTTTTTAATAAAACGAAGACTTTTATTTGCTTTCGATTTCTTGATACCAGCAAAACCTGGCAGGAATGGATTGCTCAAAATTGTAATGAAAAGCTTGCATTTTTATTGGAAAAGCGGACCGAAGACGATAAGTTGAACGCATTTAAAAATGAACCCGATGGAGTAAAATATATTTTACTGACGGTAAATTTTAACAGTGAACAATTTGTAACAAACATTTTTTTTAAATGTTCTGGATGTGAAAGAAGTAAAATTGAGATATTAAGATAATAATAGATGCAGATGATAGATAAGAGGATAAATATTTGCGACGGTAAGATAATAATCAATGCAGATGATAAATAGGATGATTTATAAATGGGAAGGTAAGATTCTAATAGCAAAGGGAGCCATTAAAGTAATTCAGGCATCTGATCAACAAATCTAAATCTAAATCATATTTTTAGAACATAACCGCACATGTTATTCATGGTTATTAGATTTTTCCGAAGGGATTTAGGAGGGCTAGGGATTTTTCCGTAACATTCAACGAAATTTCCCGAAGACTCGAATAGACGAAATTTATAATCAGAACAGGAACATTATATCTCCAACATCAATCCTGTCCCGAAAAGTTTATTTGTTTTACTTTTTTATACAATAGTCGTTAAAATTTCCATGGGCTTGACTGAGCACTCGCAGTAGCTCACGCAAGATCATAATCTTGAAAGGCTTATAAGCGTATGGTTATGCTGCTAACTGCAACCTTGCAATTTCGACGTGACGCAAGCCTAAAAAAATTCGATGTGACTCAAATCTTCAAACTTCGATGTGATGTAAACCTCCAATCTTCGATGTGACGTTTGCCTAAAAAATTTCGATGCGACTCAAACCTTCAAATTTCGATTTGACGTAAATCTTCAAACTTTGATGTGACGTTTGCCTAAAAAATTTCGATGCGACTCAAACCTTCAAATTTCGATAAGCCTATACATGACTAAGATACAGTCGTCATATTTCTTTACAAATATGGGCAGGATAGGCCGTGAGTAACATATGTCTCTTCTTTAGCATACTAAATCTTATATACATTGATTGAATTGAATTATATTATCGACAAGCCTATACATGACTAAGATACAGTCGTCATATTCCTTTACAAATATGGGCAGGATAGGCCGTGAGTAACATATGTCTCTTCTTTAGCATACTAAATCTTATATACATTGATTGAATTGAGTTATATTATCGACAAGCCTATACATGACTAAGATACAGTCGTCATATTTCTTTACAAATATGGGCAGGATTGGGCCGTGAGTAACATATGTCTCTTCTTTAGCATACTAAATCTTATATTATATATGTTGATTGAATTGAGTTATATTATCGACAAGCCTATACATGACTAAGATACAGTCATCATATTCCTTTACTATGATAGGCTCTTTCAACGCAGTGGTTGCCATTTTTTGTTTTAGCCTGACTTAAGTTATGTCAAGTACTGACGCATCATTTTAGTATCGGGCAACTCTATAGTTATAACGCTTAAAAAGATTAGAATACGCAATTTCTCAAGTATAACTCATCATAATTGAGAGAAAGTATAGTCTCAGGTGACGCCTTCACATAAAAATGTTATCACATATTATAGAACACATAAAAAAATCCGAAAAATTATAAAAAAGTAACTAAATATTTGATAATAATAAATTCTTCTGTTGATCTAATTTTTTGTTACTAAATTTTATCCTATGAAGACTTCCAAAAAGTGAAGAAAATTGTTTAATTATATTTACGTGGTCCAGTATACCGTAGCTGTGTTCATCAAAACAGTTCAGTGAAGTTTTACGTGAACGAATGCTCGTGATTTTTGGAAGATAATAAAAGAAGCTTTGAAGGATCAGCCGCCATGACAGGTCGCAATATCAGATCTTCAATATTTGAACATCTGATTTGAACAATATTTGAACATCTGATTTGAACAATATTTGAACATCTGATTTGAACAATATTTGAACATCTGATTTGAACAATATTTGAACATCTGATTTGAGCAATATTTGAACATCTGATTTGAACAGTATTTGAACATTTGATTTGAACATCTGATTTGAACATTATTTGAACATCTGATTTGAACATCTGATTTGAACATCTGATTTGAACATCTGATTTGGTCGCAATAAAAGAAGCTTTGAAAGATCAGCCGCCATGACAGGTCGCAATATCAGGGCTGCTTGTATGTAAGCCGCTTACACTCAGAAAAATGTTTAAGATTTTCTCCAAATTATGCTACACTTTTTGTCTATTGTGGGTCATCTTGACCCAGTTTGGACCAGCAAAAAAGCGTATCAGTGCTACGTGCTCGAACTGTGGGTAAAAAAGTGTGTCTCTATTTGGAAAATATGACTCATACGTAATTTTATTCGTTGTTTATAATAATGAATTTTTAAAGACTTATTTCTCATATCAGTTATTATTAATAATATTCGTCATTATAATATTACATATATCTTTGTTACAGTGCTCGGGTGTCTCTATTTGTACAATATGACTCATACGTAATTTTATTCGTTGTTTATAAAAACGAATTTTTAAAGACTTATTTCTCATAAAATTTATTATTAATGATATTTGTCATTATAATATTGAATACATCTTTGTTACAGTGCTCAGGTGNAGATGTTGATTTCGCACGTGTCATGGTTGTGATGATTAATAATCACTCATTTATTTTATGAGCAACCAGGGTCGTGATATTGTTATGTTGAAATGTTGATACCGTGTGTGTCGTGGTGGTGGTGTCACTTCGATAATTTCCAAGAATCCTATGTCATACCGCATCTGTCGTGGTGTTAATGAAAAAGTATTGTATAAAGTATAAATATTCGGATAATTTACAAGCATTATGTATGCGTGACTAGCGTGATGATAAATCACCCCGATAATCCACAAAACATTCATGAAGTCCTTCATCATAACAGAGTACGCGTACACCTTCATGACTCCCGGGGCAGTTGAGTCTGGGGATGTAGGGTACCTCAAGAGAGACCTGATCCGCAAAGGCATCCCCCTGGCTGGATCCATGACAGCTACGGACCAAAGCTGTTTCCAGTACGACATAGAGGCGGCACAACGCAAGACGCAGGCGAGTGCTACGCGAAACTCCAACGGCATCTACGCTGATGCTACGCGAAACTCTAACGGCATTTACGCTGATGCTACGCGCAACTCCAACGGCATTTACGCTGATGCTACGCGCAACTCCAACGACATCTACGCTGACAGACGCAACTCTGATCCTGTCAGAAACGCCCACTTTAACCCTCATATACAGGCCGAGGGCAGACCTGTGTCTCTGAGGAACCCGCTGTGGTATGATGTAAGGTTCTAGGCCGAGAAGAATAAATAACTTTCAAAAATTTAAGTTATCTGCTTTCGTTTGGTGTCAGGTTCTAAGTCGAGGAGAATAAATAACATGTAAATTGAAGATACCTGCTTTCGTTTGGTGTCGGGTTCTAGACCGAGGAGATTAAATAGCTTATAAATTAAAGATATCTGCTTTTGTTTGGTGTCAGGTTCTAGGCCGAGGAGAATAAATAACTTATAAATTGAAGATACCTGCTTTCGATTGGTGTCAGGTTCTAGGCCGAGATGGTTAAATAAGTTGTAAATTGAAGATATCTGCTTTCCTTTGGTGTCAGGTTCTAAAAGGAGGAAGAGGCTTCAAGAGGATTGATTACATTTCAAGTTGGATTTATTACTGTTTGTGTTCAAACAAGGAAGACCTGAAGAAAAAAAAACAATAAAAGATTTTTATTGCTCGTTTTACATTAGATGTTTGGCTATAAGAGGAGCATTGGTTTCATAAGTTATTATATTTGATTTATAATCACTGTGTGTCATTTGACTCGGGCTGAAATTTTAGAAAACCAGTGGCAGGCTTGAGTGTTTAAGAATTCATGATGTAGAACAATTTTAGAGGCAATGATCTAGAAATTGTACAATTGGGTTTAATTTATAAATATTGAGGGGTATAAATTATTTGAAATTTTAAAGAAATATCAATTATATAGAATTCTATAGAATTATAAATCATTGAGAATTATAAAGAATTATAAATCACAGTAATTAAAATTCTAGAGATATAAAAATTTTGCCAAATTTTAAAGAGTTACAAATTATTTATAAATTTGAAGACTTGTAACTTATAATTCTAAACAATAAGATTCATAATTACAATGAAAATAAAATTCATCGGATTTCCAAGTTGGAGGCACAGAGACCCTTTCTTTAGCCCATGTGGCCAGAGACAGAGGGAAGGCCCTCTGGCTTCACATTATTGCTGTATTATCCATGAATATTTATTTATGTTATCGCTGAAATGTTATTTATTTTATAACATTAATCTTGTTTATTTTTTATATAATTATTGATATGACATAATAATAAACAAAATCAGTCAGTACACTAAGTATCAATTTGAAACCTAGAGATTTATTTTGTTGTAATGGTCCAGCCATTCAAGAGGAAAGAAAAAAATGAAAATTTCCCAAATGAAAATACCCCAAATGAAAATACCTCAAATGAAGATACCCCATACGAAAAATACCCTTAAGTTCTTACCTTAAATGAATTTCCTGGAAGGCGGACGCTGTATCACCTCAAGTTTCATGTATCAGCATTCATTTATTCATTTGCACTGAAGGTATTTTTGACTGAATACTTGTTTATAGAAAGGCCTTCTAACTGTAGAATAATTGAAAAATATTAATTTGTGGCAATAAATAAATTCAGCTCCGCATGAACAAATTTCTAACATAGAACGACAGTCTGTCATTTTTCAGAACTTTACATATCTGAATTCTTTACAGTATATCGGGAAAATGGTTTTGGTATGTTAAAGGTTTAATTCATTTAACCGGTACATGAAATTCAAATAGAAAAAATCGAATATCAATTAATAATTAATTAACCATTATTATTTATCTATTTACTTATTGCTTATTACTTGAATGAGATACGTGTTTCAGTCAACGTGGTTTGATAACATGTCCTGCAATCAGAGTGTATTGCATGGGAGATGATGGAATTTCCTTGTCAGTTTTTAGTAGATTATTGGCGAAAATAAACGCTTAACCGATCGAATTGGCGAAAATTAAAAACCGATCGAATTGGCGAAAATAAACGCTAAACTGATCGAATTGGCGAAAATTAAAAACCGATCGAATTGGCGAAAATTAAAAACCGATCGAATTGGCCACTGAATCAGAGTGAAAGCTGGTAGAGATTATCCTTAATTGAAGCGGGTCGAGACCTGAAGATTAACTTGAGTTCAAAAAGAAAAAAGAAATCATTTAATTTGAAACTTATTCCCGCGCTGAGACAAAAGCAAGATTTTTCTATAAATTTCACAATAGCTTCTAGAAATCGCGGCGAAAATGATGTGCAAACGTCAATGCGAGCTTGACTGGAATGTAAAACATCATCTTCAATTGTCGACGATTATGAGCCATCTTTGAATTGATGAAGTCTACCCAGCCGCTGGAAACGCCAAATCTAATAATAATTATAACACTAATAATAAAAATATAATAATAAAGTCATTCAAACTCAAACATACCCCAAATGACCGCTTTGTTACTACCATAATTAGAGTGTGTTATTCACTCGGATATTTATTATTTTTTTTTCCGAATCTGTCTTTGAAATTAACTGATAACATATATAATAATCTTGGTGCGAAGTTAAATTGAATGAACATTTTTTAATTTTAATAGCAAAGTTCTTTTAAAAAATTTTACCATGGTCGAGGCTGAATGAATTGTTGAGTTTCTGCGGCGGTAAGTGTGCCATATACAGCGACACTGAGGCTGCGAGTCTACTCGATAGTATGTCATTCATACCAAAATTTCGACAATTCCTAACTGGTGCAAGTCATTCCTCCCTCCATAAAATTCTCGAAATTTATCGTTAACAAACTATAGTGAAAAACCTCTGCTCTCATTCATCCAAGTCTGTGTGAATTTTTTCTGGGAATTCTCTTAATTATTCGAGCGATGCTGGCAACATTGAGCAGCGAATAAGAGGATCTGTACTCGCTCTTCCCCTCTCAGTGCCTCGCTGGCTCTTCTCGTGATGGGTGGTGTTGCTGCTCCTCCACACATCTCGTTCATCTGAGCTACTCATGCTTATCAGCAGGCAAGTGCAGTAATTAGGACATTTATAAGTTGTCCAAAGAATGGTTTCAACCACGTGGATTATTGGAATTCAGGTGAATGTTCTATTTAAAGAATTGATTGCGGTTTCAAGGGCCATCGTTTGCAGAGAAGAGAGGCTAGCAGAATGAAACAGCCAGCGATTGGGAATTTTTTGCGCTTTTCTTCCTTTAACCATGAAATTTGAGAAGAAGGTGAAAGAATTTCAAGGGAGGGATTGAAATAAATTCTTATAAATTTCGTTGGCATGAAATTTGAGAATACAGTTGCTGCACAAAGGTCTGAGTTTTATGGTAGATATTGAAATGCTGTTACTTAGTTCCGTAGACTTAATATATCGTTTATATATGATCGTTGTCTCGTCCATTAATTAATGTTAAAATTCAGTGACAACCCTTCTTCAACAATGTACTCAATAGAACATGAAAAATATTTCAATTTATATAAGTATTTGTTAAAACAGTGGATTAATGATCAAAAATTGGATTACTGATCAATTCATATAATCACATATTTTTAGGCTATTGAACATAAACAACATCAATAACTGTGATTGTTTTGACTGAAATGAATTGCAGTGACGCAGAAAGACTGTGCTGTTTTCCTATCAATAATATGCTTTTGACACAAGCTTATAGCGGAATCTTTAATTATACGTCGGAACAGATGCGTATTTTATCTAACGTATATTAAGCATACTATTATACAAATAGTGCAAGAATTTCGTTATTCATTATTTACTTTATCAACGAATAGCTTCCATTTACTCGGGAAAGCCAATCGGTTATTTCCCCCGCGTTGCTGTGCGACTTGAGCTTGGAATAAATAACTGAGGTGCCTGAGCCCGACAACAAACAACTAAATTTGCTGCAACAAACAACTAAATTTGCTGCCAGAAATGGGTGCGTGTATTTGCCGTGAGTTAGGGTAATGTTCGTAATGAATTACCCTAGACAGTGAAATATAGCCCGACAACAAACAACTAAATTTGCTACCAGAAATGGGTGCGTGCATTTGCCGTGAGTTAGGGTAATGTTCGTAATGAATTACCCTAGACAGTGAAATATAGCCCGACAACAAACAACTAAATTTGCTACCAGAAAGGGATGCGTGTATTTGCCGTGAGTTAGGGTAAAGTTCGTAATGAATTACCCTAGACAGTGAAATATAGGCATGTTGTGTTGAATATACAGCAACTAAATTTGCTGCCAGAATTGGGTGCGTGTATTTGCCGTGAGTTAGGGTAATGTTCGTAATGAATTAATGAATTACCCTAGACAGTGAAATATAGGCGTGTTGTGTTGAATATACAGCGCAAACACGCTGCAACACACATGTATAAACGGGTCCAGATAGTTTGAATATTCGAGGTCACACGGCAATATTATTGCAGTTTACACACTGACAATTGAATGCATTTTGTAGTTTACAGACTGATATTTAAGTGCATTATAGCAGTTCACAGACTGACATTTAAGTGTACTAGTGCAGCTTCCAGACAGGCTAATATATGACTGCATTATTGCAGTTTACAGACTGACATTTAAGTGCATTATACCAGTTCACAGTCAGATATTTAAAAGTACTATTGCAGACAGGCCAATATATGACTGCATTATTGCAGTTTTGAGACTGATATGATAGCGTAGGAAAATCAAATAGTAGTTACAGCAACACTTGTTGTAGTTGCAACGCTGGCGGTACTGAATGCACGATGATTGCCTTTGAATATCAGGAGTTCGGGAGTTCTGAAGCAGCTTATTCCGTAATTCGCAGGAGTTTAGCCTGCGCAAAGTTTACATAGCGAATAGTTCCCACCAGCGCAACGCTGCAGTTTAGTGAGGCCGACCAATCTGCCGAAGTGAAGTTATGAAACAAATTTCAAAGCTTAACTTTGATCTTCGTTAGTAATCTTGTGTGGAAGAGCACGACCAAGCGCTCTGCTTGGGCTCTCCACTGGACGATGGTCCCATGAACGATGGTTCGATGGACGATGGTTCGACGGACGATGGTTCGATGAACGATGGTTCGATGGACGATGGTGAGGCCTACCAATCTGCCGAAGTGAAGTTGTGAAACAAATTTCAAAGCTAAACTTTGATCTTCTTTAGTATTCTTGTATGGATGAGCATGACTAAGCAGAGCCCACTGGACGATGGTTCGATGGACGATGGTTCGATGAACGATGGTTCGATGGACGATGGTTCGATGGACGATAGATGGTTCGTGGACGATGATTTAATGGACGATGGTTCGATGAACGATGGTTTGATGGACGATGGTTCGATGGACGATGGTTTAATGGACGATGGTTCGATGAACGATGGTTTGATGAACGATGGTTCGATGGGCGATGGTTTGATGGACGATGGTTCGATGGACGATGGTTTGATGGACGATGGTTCGATGAACGATGGTTCGATGGACGATGGTTCGATGGGCGATGGTTCGATGGACGACGGTTCGATTAAGGACGGTTCGATTAAGGACGGTTCGATGGACGACGGTTCGATGGACGATGGTTCGATGGACGACGGTTCGATGGATGATGGTTCGATAAACGATGGTTCGATAAACGATGGTTCGAATTGTGTGACGCGAGGTAGAAAAGGAGTGGTAACGTAAACATGAAGGATATTTCGTGTTTACGAATTATCTGACATGTTGTTCGATTCGTGTCTTTAGAATTATTATAGTTATGTTGATAAATTTGCTGCTGAACGCGGTTTTCAGCTGGTCTTACCCATTCCAGCAGCTGCAAGTAATAAATTTAGATTTAAGGACTACGAAATTCTTCATGGGCGCACAGAAAAAATGTGCTTGTCATCGTCTAAAAACTTAACCCCATGAATAATTAAACAAATATTTCAGTCTCAGATGTGAGAAGATTACGACTACTATATTTATTTTTTACAGTTGCAGCTAAATGTTTTTCGTAACATACATAACTACTAATACGGAGAAAGGAAATTGCTTTTGCAGATTCAGGAAGAGATATTTTTCTAAATGAATAAATAATATCAATTAAAATCTGAGATATAAGGAAAAATAACTTGTTTATTTGTCGAAATCGCCTCAAAGTGCTATTTTTTAACAAAGCGAAGACGCTTTTTTTTTGCTGTCGATTGCTCGATGCCAGAAAAATCTGACAGGAATGAATTGATCAAAATGACAATGAAAAGCTTGCGTTTTCATGGAATAGCAGACCAAAGACGATAAATTGAACGTATTTAAAATGAACCCGATGTAGTAAAATATTTTTTAACAACGGTAAATTTTACACTGAACAATTTGTAGCAAGCATTTTTTTAAATGATGTGAATGTGAAAAAAAAATAAAATTAAGAAATTAAGATGATAAGAGATGCAGATAATATAGGATGATTAATAATTTTGGCAGCAAGAGGATAATAACAAATGGAATTAAAGTAATTCAGGCATCTGATTAACAAATCTGGATCTGAATAACATTTTTAGAACATAACCGCACATGCTATTCATGGTTATTAGATTTTTACTAAGAGTTTTAGGAGTACTAGGGATTTTTCACCAGCAGTGAACAAAATTTTGATAAGATGAAATCTATTATCAGACCAGGAACATTATATCTCCAACATCAATCCTATCCCGAGAAGTTTATTTGTTTTACTATTTTATACAGTTGTAAAATTTCAATGAGCTAGACTGAGCACTCGCAGCAGCTCACGCAAGATCATGATCTTGGCCTATACTTTCAAAAAAGTTAAGAGATCATATGTTCATGAACCAATCATTGACGGCCTTTTATGCAAAATCCAACAATCATAGACAAGAAAACAGAGCGTCAGTACTTACGTTAACTTAGCGTTTTTTGAAAGTATGGCCCCTGGAAAGGCTTATAAGCGTATGATTAGAGCGGCCGCGATGCTGCTAACTGTAACCTTGCAATTTCGACGTGACGCAAGCCTAAAAAATTCTATGTTACAAAAAGTTGAAGTTCAATGCGACACAGTCCTAAAAATTACGATGTGATGCAAATCTTTAAATTTCGACGTGACGTAAACCTTCAAATTTCGATGTGACGTAGGCCTAAACAATTTCGGCGTGATGTAAACCTAAAAAATTTCGATGTGACTCAAATCTTCAAACTTCGACGTGATGCAAACTTTCAAATTTCGACGTGACGTAAACCTTCAAACTTCGATGTGCCTTAAGCCTGAAAAATTTCGATGTGCCTCAAATCTTCAAAATTCGATGTGATATAAACCTTTGAACTTCGATGAGACGTAAACCTTCAAATTTCGATGTGACGTAGATCAAACCTTCAAATTTCGATTTGACGTAAACCTTAACACCTCGACGTGACGTTTGCTTATAAAATTTCGATGTGACGCAAACCTTCAAATTTCGACGTGACGTAAACCTTCAAATTTCGATGTGACGTTTGCCTAAAAAATTTCCATGTGACGCAAACTTTCAAACTTCGATGTGCCGTAAGCCTAAAAAATTTCGATGTGATTCAAATCTTCAAAATTCGACGTGACGTAAACCTTCAAATTTCGATGCGACGTTTGCCTAAAAAATTTCCATGTGACGCAAACCTTCAAACTTCGATGTGCCGTAAGCCTAAAAAATTTCGATGTGATTCAAATCTTCAAAATTCGACGTGACGTATACCTTCAAATTTCGATGTGACGTCAACCTTCAAATTTCGACGTGACGTAAACCTTTAAATTTCGATGTGACGTTTGCCTAAAAAATTTCCATGTGACGTAAACCTTCAATCTTCGATGTGACGTTTGCCTAAAAAATTTCCATGTGACGCAAACCTTCAAACTTCGATGTGCCGTAAGCAAAAAAAATTTCGATGTGATTCAAATCTTCAAATTTCGATGTGACTTAGGCCTAAACAATTTCGACGTGACGCAGGCCTGGGGCCATACTTTCAAAAAAAGTTGGGAGATCGCAAGTTCATCAGCCAATCAATGACGACCTTTCAGGCAAAATCCGCCAATCATAGACAAGAAAATAGTGCGTAATTACTTACGTTCATTTAGCGAATTTTGAAAGTATGGCCCCTGGTAGCTACGGTACGACGCTGCTTCCCTATAATTCGGTACAACGCAAGCCGGCAAATTGCGATCTCGCGGCAGCCATGTCATGCAAAACGAGACCCTGTCGGACATGTTGCGTCTGGATATCCTTGAATGTATGGATAACGAATGTATATGTGAGGGATAGGGAAATCGTGCAGTGTGTTTCTGCGGCAATCAAGATGAATGTAACAGAGAGTATTTTTATAACAGAAAGAAAAATGCCGAACGTGAGAATGTCTGATATCAGGGAAACAGTTTACTTTTTTATTCGTCTTTCTTATGTGAAAGAATATCGGTTATTTGTTTTCAATAAATATGTTATACACCACAANAAATCGTGTAATTAAGCAAAAAAAAAGTTACAATAATGGCAAAAATACAGCGTATTTAAATGATTATGACTAATTAGCAGGACCTCATAGGCAAGGAAAGCAAGCAAATGGATTTTTTTTTGCTCGAGGAAGGTACTCAGAAATCCCAAACCATATCGAACCAGTAATATTATAATTAATTTAAAATATTAAAAATGGAGGAGTAAAACATTGAAATAAAATTAGATTTTACCATTTCCCACTAGAATTTTTTGGGACCTCGGTTCGGAGTTAATGGGGGACTCGGGTGCAGACGGGACCTATAGGGGGTTAATAAATACAGTTGTCTGGGGTTCATAAGGTGGCTTGGGGATAATACGGTGCTTCGGGGTTATTAAGGTTCTTCGGGGTTCTTAAGGTGTCTTGAGGTTAATACGGCACTTCAGGGTTCATCATTTCAACGTGAAGTCTAGGGGGTTAATGAGGTTTTTTGAGGTTCATAAGATGCCTCAGGGTGAATAATGAAGCTGATACGTGATATAAATTAATGTGAACAGGGTTTACTAGTAGTAATATTACAACTGGAGTATCAATTGAAAGGCACATAAGATATGATAAAAAAGTACGATAAGTGGTTTAAATATAAAATTCATATAAAGATATCCATCTCTAATTCTTACTGGACATCGATTTCAAAATACTTATTATATTGATTTCATCGATTTCAAAATACTTATTATATTGATTTCATCGATTTCAAAATATTTATATTATATTGATTTCATCGATTTCAAAATACTTATTATATAGATTTCATCGATTTCAAAATACTTATTATATTGATTTCATCGATTTCAAAATACTTATATTATATATTCCCAGCATCGTGTTTATCGACGACTAAGACCTTGTTTCTTCGACTGGTGAGACCCCTACAAGTAAACCCTCATACGTTACTCAGTATACGGGGCTCAGGTTGGGGTTTAGGATACGAGTCTCGGAATGAAGGGGTTAGGTTACGGGGCTGAGGTTCAGGGGTCAGGATACGAAACATAAGATGCAGAGGTAGGGTTAAAGATTCTGGATACACAGCGCAGGATACGTAGCTCAGGATACAAGACGGGACTCAGGATACAAGACGGGGCTCACTATACAAGACGGGGCTCAGGATACAAGACGGGGCTCAGGATACAAGACAGGGCTCAGGATACAAGACGGGGCTCAGGATGCAAGACGTGGCTCAAGATACAAGACTGGGCTCAGGATACAAGACGGGGCTCAGGATACAAGACGGGGCTCAGGATACAAGACGGGGCTCAGGATACAAGACGGGGCTCAGGATACAAGACGGGACTCAGGATACAAGACGGGGCTCAGGAAACAAGACGAGGCTCAGGACACAAGACGGGGTTCAGGACACAAGACGGGGTTCAGGATACAAGACGGGGCACAGGATACAAGACGGGGCACAGGATACAAGACGGGGCTCAAGATACAAGACAGGGCTCAGGATACAAGACGGGACTCAGGCCACAAGACGGGGCTCAGGACACAAGACGGGGCTCAGGATACAAGACGGGGCTCAGGATACAAGACGGGGCTCAGGATACAAGACGGGGTTCAGGATACAGGGGTAGGTTATGTGGCTCAAGATAAGGGCTTGAAAAATGGCGTCAATATCCAGCGTAATCGGGACCGGTGTTGTTGAGAGGGCGTGAGCGCAGACGCTGCTATCGCGGCGCAGCAGCTGGCGCTTGTTTGCTTAAGTGTCCGCTAAAAGCGCGCCGCCAATCACGCTCAATTTGTCGAAGCCTTCAGCCAACGTTTACTGCGCGAATAAATTCTCGTGCAAGACGGTAGAACAGAAGCTTTCCGTTGATTTGTATAATATTATAAATATTTGTTGATAGTTTATTGTAAAAGTTCCGAAAAAAGTCAGTTACGGACTGACTCAGTCTCACATCCATTTATTTTCTTTAAATCTTGAACAAAATATTCAGCCATATTGTGTTTAATCCCAATTCGCGAGACGATTTATTCACATTAACCATGTTACATTTTTAGACTCTTTTGTAATTTCTGTTCAGTAATATGGAGGCTCTTACTATGAAGGATTTATGAAACGTTTAGTAGAACTAAAGTCTGAATTTAAATTTAATGAGCGGAACAATATTTGGAAAGGGTCACATCTTGTATTTGAGTTAATTTAAATAAATTTTCTGAATAGCAACGGTATGTTCTCACCTGCCTCGAAATGTTTCTTAATTTTACTGAAGTGACAACTAAGGCGGACTCCAAAAGATTGTAGAAAAACGTACGAGTTTTCCTTTATAAACTTTCGATCATAAAATTTGTCTAGACTACTCGAGTTCTTAACTTTACGTTATTAGAACCTAACGCGCAAAGTTCATGTCATGTATATTATTCGGTTGTTTTTGAAGTCAACTTGATGTGGTTAACTTTATACAATTAACGTTTTTCGCTCACCAAAAGTTATGCCACTGTAAGATTAAACTTTGTAAGATAAAGCTAGCGTTTTTTCGTGGCCTTAGAAGTGAACAAAGAAAAGCTGTATTTCGGCGGCTGCTGATGATGAAGATGAAACTATAGTCTATTTCTTGGCTCTGAGATATAGACAAAAAGCGAACTGCGTTTCTCAAGCTATTTGTGGAAAGATGAGGCTAGAGTATTTCAATAGTCTTACAAATAAATAAAAATCAAGCTGTATTACTTAGGCGGCTTCTGGAAGATGCAGCAAGCGAATATTGAAGCTATTAAAAACAAATAGAAGCTAATCTGTGTTGTTGAGGCTGTTGTCGTATGATAAAGCTAACGGATATATGTAGGTGATCTTAGAAATATATAAAAAATGGGACTTGTTGCCGAAGCTGTTACTGAAATATGACGGTAGCCTATTTCATTGTTCTTATAAATAAGTAAAAACAAAGCTGTATTTCAGAGGCTGGTGCTGATAGATAAGACGTCATGTTGTTCTGGTCGTAGGAGAGGAAGTATGGAGTGGTTGTTGAGCACAGATTTTCTCGCTATTTTACGCGTTATTTCCAGTTACTATACTTACCGAAATCAAAATTTGCGCTATTTAAATTTGAACTACTGTTCTCGTCCCATTTAAAAAACTTATTTCTTACTGTTTAATCTTTTCTAGTTTAGTGTCCAGCTTTTCCATCGCCAGTGTCGGGAATTTAAAATTTTATATACGAGTAGTCTGTTTATTTTGAGGGCTTCAAAAACTGGGAGTGAATTACAAGTGATACTAGTAATTAAGCTTGGAGTAATAAATTAATTTTCCAAGAGAAACAGATGCAGACGCAATCAAACTTTTGTATTTAATCTAGCCATACATAACGATCACTGCAGCGGTGCCGTTTTTCCTTCACTGCAGCGGTGCCGTTTTCACTTCACTGCAGCGGTGCCGTTTTCACTTCACTGCAGCGGTGCCGTTTTCACTTCACTGGCGCGGTTTTTCGGACGGTAAGAAGATCGACGAGCCCAAATGCCCAGAAATCATGGGGAGATAAGACCTGGGAAAGATCCCAAGACTCGAAGGATATCGCGTGAACTCCGGACCCAAAGTGAAAGGGAATCGTATTATAGGGAATCGTAACCCCCTATCGTGAATAGGGGGTATTTCCCCTATTCACGATAGGGGAAATTACTAATTTAATTAATTATTAATTCTCCTATTTACGATTTTATGGGAAGCCAAATCGAAATTATCTTCCATACACCACACGTGCATGGTCAATGCGCTCTTGATGAATCACGAAATGATTGCAAGGTATCGCAATGACATGTTGCAATGTAAGTGCAAAAAATAATTATGCTGAAGAGTCATCCCGTCAAGATTTTCATGAAGGGAAAAACTATTGATCACAGAAACGAGAGCTTCTTTATCTATCAAAGCTTGGATCATAGAAAAAAATAGTGAAGCACACTGAAGTGACGTCTGCGGCTCCTGTGCGCCTGCCTGCGCTTCACGCGCCTCCTGCTCTGTCTCTTATACACATCTAGATGTGTATAAGAGACAGCTTCATGCTCTTATTTTGAAGCACATTTTCGGAGGAGGCTCGAAACAGATTACGGATCATTACGGTGATCTCTTCCAGCTTTTGTCAATTTTTTCCTCTTTTGGTTGCTTTGCACACTTTGCCTCAAGGCTTCACTACAATCCAGTGATACGATACACTTAAGTGTACATGATGACAAATTAGCTCAGCACTTCGTACTCTGAGGCAGGTAATAGTATGTTGTGGTATCGAAGAAGACCGCTATTCGTTCTCATCGCCACCTCAACAATGTTTCAGCCAACCAGCGAAACAGGTCTTGCCGATGCATTAGAAAGATATGTATTTGAACTAACACACATTTTTCATTTTAAAAATGTCAACTAGCCCAACAATATGACAGGCATGGAATATCACAATACTTGTCTCTTATACACATCTAGATGTGTATAAGAGACAGCTCCTGTGCGCCTGCCTGCGCTTCAGGCGCCTCCTGCTCCTGTGCGCCTGCCTGCGCTTCACGCGCCTCCTGCTCCTGTGCGCCTGCCTGCGCTTCACGCGCCTCCTGCTCCTGTGCGCCTGCCTGCGCTTCACGTGCCTCCTGCTCCTGTGCGCCTGCCAGCGTTTCAGGCGCCTTACATTTTTCACTGTAAACAAAACTGCGTCGTGAGATGACAGGACCATTGCCTCTGGTCGCGTGACATCATGAAAAACCTGTAAACTGGAATCAAATTAAACAATCACATGACACGTGCGTTAAGATTTTTCAGCTCTTTGATGAAAGAAAGTGTGTCAGGAATTGGACAAAAGTATTTAAAATTTGCAATTGGTTTGAATAGCCGTTGAAGAAAGAAAATAATTGTTCTTGCGGATGTAAAAAGAGATATCTTTGACTACATTTTATATGACTACTAATATATAACGGTTTGTAGGATTATAATTAGGTAAGAGATTTACTGTATAATAATTGAGAACTTTTAATATGCATCGAGAAACTTGGCTATCGCCCATGAAATTAATGATAGAAATATTAGAGAAATAATACGAAATAATAGTTTTCCATACGGTGGTAATTCGAGAAATGACTGCCGCGCATTAGGATTTTGTACACACTTCACTATAAGTATTGCAAAAGTATTTGTAAAGTTTTTCTCCTAATGTGGCAATATTTTGTTTCAATATAAACAAGCCTTCCATTTGTGAGAATTGAAATAGCTAACACCTAATTGGATAGCTGCTTTCTTCTATCACTTTAGAAACTCTTAGTAAGCGGAACTAATTCGAACATTTACTTATTTAGTTTATTCGAACTTATATGCGGTATTGTTGCATCTAAGTAGCCGATTTTATTTGTACTGAAGGTTTCTCATAAACACAATACGAGTTTCAGGGCAACTACAAAGAATTGTTAGCGGGGGTTGAGTCTGTGGCAAGTTTATTGGTCTTTCTCTAATATTAGGGCCGGCAGGGCAATTTTCAAGCCAGCTGAGTCCAATAAAGTCAGACAATTATGAGACCCAAAGGCCCGAGTATTGCACATGCCTGCAGCCAAACTCCCACGAAGTTCCCTCGTAAAACTAACCAAGCC
>NW_025944542.1:18144-28452 GCF_000764305.2 Hyalella azteca
AATAAAGCAACGACGTAATTACATCAGAAACTTATATATTAAGTTAACAAATAATTAAAATTACCTAATTATATTATTAGGTTAAAAAATAAAGCAACGACGTAATTACATCAAAAACGTATTTATTAAGTTAAAAAATTATTAAAATTACCTAATTATATTATTAGGTTAAAAAATAAAGCAACGACGTAATTACATCAGAAACGTATGTATTAAGTTAAAAAATTATTAAAATTACCTAATTATATTATTAGGTTAAAAAATAAAGCAACGACGTAATTACATCAGAAACTTATGTATTAAGTTAAAAAATTATTTAAATTACCTAATTATATAATTAGGTTAAAAAATAAAGCAACGACGTAATTACATCAGAAACGTATATATTAGGTTAAAAATTATTATAATTACCTAATTATATTATTAGGTTAAAAAATTTACCGTTTTATCTCGAAGTAAAAGACATGCATAACAAGATGGCAGCGGCAGAGTAATTGCTGAGGTTTGTAACGAGGAAAAAAAGCCGCTCTTTGTAAGCGTAAAAATTTCATTTTTCGAGATTTTGTGCCATCTTAATTGGAAAATCATGATCCCGTCACATGTATTGCAGTAACTTGCCGAAAGTCTACTCTCAATCGTAATTTTTCGCATTTTTCTTATCGTATTTGGAGTTAAAAAATCTCGTGTTGCTGTTTCAAGCCGCATGCAGAATGTTGCGAAGTAGGATAAAAAAATCTACACATACTGCTAACAAATTCGTTGTAAAATGCACATTTCCCGTATTTTCAGGCTTAAAATTATATATTATGATTTATGAATATATTTCTTTTCAGTGCCCCCGCGAGGGTCATGGTGTATTCTTCTCAGATGGCACGAGTGTTTTTCTGTGCAAAACTCGAGTAAATTCCACGGTGTGCTAATTTTTTTGGCGCTAACATTAGCAAAAACTTGAGATTTTTTCTATGCCCTCCCCAGTCAGTGCATTATCATGACACTGCACACATATAAATTTGTGAGCATTTGTATAAATATCGATTTGCTTTCTGTCTTTGTGTCCGGGTTACCCAGTTATGTCCAGCAAATGATCACATCAATGCTAGATACGCTCTCTGCTCGTGCTGTGTGTAAAAATATAACTCAGTAAACACTGCAGTGAGTGACAGAGAGCACATTTTCTCGTCGACGAAAACGTGAAGTCACGGACGGACGGACAGACAGACAGACAGACAGACAGACAGACGGACGGACATGGAGAGCACAATAGTGCATTTTTCCATAAATGAGAAAATGCGCTAAAAAGTGTGTTAATATATAATATTCATTGTATGGCTTGGGAGTTGGGAGACAGGTTATTCTGTTGGAATTTCCGTGGCTATCAGTCAGACGTAACTAGGATTTAGTCTCATGGCAGTGAAATTATGTCAATGATACAATCGACCTAACTAGTTAATTGTAGGCAGAAATAACACAATTATTATCTGTTTTGTAGTCCTGCAGCTAGGGAGTCTAGGAGCTGCTCTTAATGAAGTTAATTAACTTCGGTAGCATCCTTTAATTTATTTACGAGTTGCATCTCATAACATATTAATTAGCCGTATTTTATAATTTTTAGGATTTTCTGGAAACTATTCTAATTATACTGCCTTTGAAATATCTAACTTAGCTCTCCCGCAGACACATCTTTGAATTTATCAACGCCTATCTTAAGAGGGGGTCTACTATCAAAATTATCTCCTAAACAAAATGATCTATGGTTCTGAAACTTCGAGAGGAGATGTAAATCACTAAAATAAAAACATTTTACATCCCATTAATTTTTCGAAAAAATGAGAAAAATACGTTAAATGCATAGAAAACGGCAAAATATAACTCAGTACTCACTGCAGTGAGTGACAGAGCGCGCATTTTCTCGTCGACGAAAACTTGAGGTCACGGATGGACGGACAGACAGACGGACAGACGGACAGACAGACGGACATGGCGAGCACAATAGTGCATTTTTTCCATAAATGAGAAAATGCGCTAATAAAAACAAGACAATGCACAGTGACAGTCATGGTCGACATCGCTCCCTGTCCTTCATGCAGCACTCTATGGTCAGGCAAAGCAAATAAATTTAGCTGAAGCTGAATGCCGCAAGTCCCGGGACATTTCTCGCCTGTATTGAGGCGCTGCAGAGACATGTTCACGTGTTGGTGGACCACATATGGCTAGTCTCTAATGGACTGGGCTTCATCGTACGCAGCGAGCATGTATGGCGGTCCATTTGGTAGTAGTAAAGTTACAAGTTAGGTTTTCTTGAATTGTACTATAATTTATGAATTAATTTCAAAATTCATTATTCATTCATTAAGATTCTTTGGTAGTGACTAATAATCTCTTTGCAAGATTAATGTCAAGGATATAACAAAAAATGACGGACAAATTTTTTTGTCATGTACTAACATTAACATGGTCTCAGAGAAATATTCCAATAAATACCAATTTCACAATGACGACAATTTAATGAAAAAGATTTCAATTCGCAATTCCGGTTTTCATTTAGTTACCGACTTGGACTAATGGAATGTGACGTCACTGACGACGACTTGAAAGCTTTTTCCCTAACAAAATTTAGAGTCGCCCCAGCTTCTGGTAATCCAAATCAGAAGCTGGAGCGACTCTAAATTTTCTTATACAGTGAAAATTTACAGACACGGCAGCTTCTGGTAATCAAAATCAGAAGCTGGGGCGACTCTAAATTTTCTTATAGGGTTGGGTGGCGCAGCGAAAGCTGCCAGTGAGGTTGACAGCGGCAGACGAGCGATGTTGCATATCAATTGCGTTTTTATGGAGGACCTAGGCTGTGAAATTCTAGGCTTACCTGAAAAGTTATGTTTTGCCAGANCCTAGGCAGCGAAATTCTAGGCTTACCTGAAAAGTTATGTTTTGCCAGACAAACTACTGCAATGTCTACGAAAAACGGAGAAAACCAGTCAACATTTTCATTCGAATTTGCATAAGGGTATGAACCTACAAAGAAAAATGACTATTAAGTACTTCATTTACTAAATTAATTACTGTATTATATGAACCAAGATGCGAAGTTTTACTTGTTCAAATATAAGATCGAGGAAAAAGTTTTTGAGCGTAGATATTCCAAGAATACTTGAAATTTAGTAACTTTTCTCATGCAAATGAATATCCTGACCAATATTTCCTATGAAATTTATCGTTGTTCTTTTGATTGTTGCTCAAGACTCTAGAAATGCAAGTTCTCTAATGAATATATCTGATTTGAGGTAAAATCCTTTCGAATGCATATAGGTTGCAAGTGCTTTTATGGGTTTAAAGTAAACCCCAATCACAAGGCAATAGATTTATAAATTTATCGCAAATTCAAATAAAATGTTAAATCGATCAGCGTCGGATCGTATTTCAAATCTATATATCACAATACGTGACTTGAATTAAATGTTTAACTTCACATTCGTAGTAAGTATACAAAATCTGCCCTTTCAAAAATCTTAGTACACATAAAAATTCTGCTATGATTTACCCACAGGATTAAACGAACTGAAGTTTATTGTCATACCAAATGACGTTGAAAAATTCGCTGAGTCGACGCTATTGCTCACGTCGCGCAGTCAAGAACACTTAAACTTCTTCAGGCAAACGGCAGCCACAAACTCAGCAGTTTTAGGCTTCCAGACAACGCTCCAAGTTTCGAATATAAAAAATATAACTCAGTACTCACTGCAGTGAGTGCCAGAGAGCGCATTTTCTCGTCGACGAAAACTTGAAATCACGGACAGACGGACGGACGGACAGACGGACAGACAGACAGACGGACAGACAGACAGACGGACAGACAGACAGACGGACATGACGAGTACAATAGCGCATTTTTTCCATAAATGAGAAAATGCACTAAAAACATCAAGGCATAGGCAAGAAGTAATTCTTTGTAGTTAGGCACGCGAAATGAAGGCTGAAATTCCATATTATGCATGCATATTAATTAATGTTAGGCGTTTATAATTTGTTCGGTTAGGTAAAAATGATCAATTGATTGAGAAATATATTACTACTTTTAATGTGATTAATTTGTTCGAATGACAAAAACCGTCAGCTTGAGATAAAAGATCCATCGTTTGGAGGCAAATGCTGTGAGAAGCAATAATTTGAATGAAATACCAAAATTATTCACGACTTTGCTCAAAATGCTCAGCTGTGAATAAGTTTTAGGGTAAAGGAGTTCTTATCGCTTTTCGAGCTCAAATTCCAGGCATGAATAGCGCTTGAGAGCATATTTCACTCGTCAGGACAGCACTACGAAAAAGTATGGCTCTGCCCTCGATCAGATCTTATACGTTGGTTACGCGTTACAGTGTCATGAGTGGGTTGCACACGGCAATATTTACCCACGTATTATTTTAATGCATTTGACTAGCTCATAATCAGTGCCACAGAATATTACATGTTTGCAGTCCAAATATCTATTGTAAAGAGAACAAATATACATAGCTGCTGATTATGCCTCGTACATTTTCGGGAGAAATATGAGTGACTTGTTTACAAAAAATAAAGAAAATAAACCATGACTATAATACAATTGAAGGCTTTGCCTTCTGTAAAACAATGGCTGATATGAGAAAGAAAGACAATCTAATCAGTAAATTCGTAGACAACTTGGAATAGAAGCATTGAAGGTATGCTTAATGGTTTGCCTTATTCTAACTCCAGAAAACAAATAGCATTCGTTTCCTCATTTAATGGCAGAGGCGCGTCTCTTACAATGAAATAGTCTACTCAAGTTGAAGACAATATTTCAAGGTACTTTAAAAAGCGTTGCGAGAGGAAAGCTTCTCCAGGAAGTCATTCATCGTGGGCTGGCTGATGTTGCAACTGAGAGTCTGTAAGATTAATGTTGCAGTTCCTTTGTTCCTCTTATTTTATTGCATTCCTATAAAGATAAGATGCTCCTGAGGAATTTATTTCACTGATAATGGCCTCCCATATTTCAAATTATTATGATGGGGTCCGTAAAATGCGAGGAAGCTTTTCCATTCTCGGTGTTGGACTTTCATGGTCTGCTGGAGAATTTTATAGTGAGGACTCGACATCTTTTATACTTCTTATGAACTAAAATTATGCTCATTATATGTGTTTTCATTTCAATAATAATTAATCTGTGATGTACTTAGATTAAAAAAGGTTTGATAAGGCGGACCCCAAAAAATTGTGGTTTTGATGCATCCTGGATACATGCCATGGTTTTCTCACCAGAAATTTTTTTTTAATTTTAATAATGAAAAATGACCAAGTGAAGTACTTCAATTTGCTGGTCTCTCAAATCATGATTGCATAAGAAATGCAAATCACCAAATTGGAAGACCCGTGATAAAATTATTTGGTTCTGAAACTCTTGTTGAGAAATGATCAAATTGGAACAATTTCTTACTTACAAAGTAATATATTTTATTTAGTTGAGATAATTCTATTAACAGTGATCGCTTATGTTAGCGGCAATGTCAGAATTAAAATTGTATTATATTGTTCAGTACAAAAACATGGACACAAATACTAAAAAGATTCGCTGTTCTTGCAAAATTTATTTCAAATAACTTGCCGGATTAAAACGCTAGTTTCTTGCGTCCGGCAGAGCTACAACATAGGCACGCTCCATACCAAATCTAAATTGAATCATTTCAGCGTAACACCACAAAATATTTCCCTGTAATGAAGGAAAGAAAAGCCTTCGTATCGGAAGCACAGAGTAGGTCGCTAAATGGGAGGCATATGAGCATCAAATGGGCGGCGTATGGGCGGCAAATTGGCGTCAAATGGGCGCCGTATGGGCGTCAAATGGGCGTCAAATGGGCGGCGTATGGGCGGCAAATGGGCATCAAATGGACGGCGTATGGGCGGCGTATGGGCGTCAAATGGGCGTCAAATGGGCGTCCAATGGACGTCAAATGGACGGCGTATGGGCGGCAAATGGGCGTCAAATGAGTGTCATTTGCTTAAAGCGCCTTACCATTCGCTGGACCAGCGGTTCTCAAACTGAGGTTATACTGCCCCCATGGGCAGGACGTACAACATCAGTATTGGGGAGAGTATTGGAGGGACAACAGTTGGAATTTAGTCTCGTATATCAACTTTGTTTACAGTTGTGCAAGGTTGGAGAGACAACATAAACTCCAAGAAAAGTGCAGCAGGAGTTTGAACTATGGTTGCTTGTCATAATATTCATGCAATTGAGAGTTACAATAAAGCAATTGTTTATACATGGAAATATTAACCGTCACCAATGAAATTCCTACCCAAAGTTTTGATGAAGTGAGTTAACACAAAAGACTGTCATACTTGCGGGCTTTTCGTAGAGGTTTCTCCCCTAATAATAAACACATGGCTGTATAATTTTGCCAATGAAAGGATTTAAAATAAATGAAATGCTGGATTTAATACACGGATTTAATGACTTTGAGGGATTTAACAGCGCAATTTTGATGACTGTGATTGATTTTTCATTACAAATTTTCAAAATATGAGAGACATGACGCTACCACGTTCGTGCTTCCGAAGGATTTATCCGCCAGGGGCCGTACTATGAAAAATAGTTGCGATTTTATAAATCCATCAGCCAATCACCGACGGCTTTTCAAGCTAAACCCACCAATCACAGACGAGAATTAGGCCGCTATTTGCACTATAGCATTACCTCCGTATTAATTTTAGGTCTAGCAATCTATACTTGTTCCTTACTTTTCCATATACCGCTATACTGAAGCTTTACCACTGTATTTATTTCAGCTCTAGCAATCTATACTTGGATCTTACTCTTCCATATACCGCTACACTGAAACTTTACCTCCGTGTTCCTCATTCACGTTGCTATTCACTATCGAGGCTTTGAAGTCAGTCTCACTATGAGGCGACCAGAACATTGGATCAGAAGCTGTGTCCAATATGGCGGCACATTTAGGCCGTTCTNTATGAGGCGACCAGAACATTGGATCAGAAGCTGTGTCCAATATGGCGGCACATCCAGGCCGTTCTCCGAGCAGTGTCGTGAATATTACTCTATTTAACCTCGATCAAAAGGATCAGTGGAGCGTGATGGCTCGTAATGAGCGACGCGCAGCTTTATTCCTACCATCCTGATCCCGGTAAACTTGCTAGAGTCGTGGTGCGCTCACGACTGTCCTTTCCAGGGGAAAATTTCGTTCAATTCGCGCAAGCTTCTGCATTAATGTGAATATAATTTCGCAATCGCTTATCAGGTCAGGTCACTTTAATTTCGTAGCGCCGCTGAGGCCATTAGTCTGCAGTAATCGAGTTGCAGTAATGTAGCGACATTTTGCAGTGATGATATAGATGCACCGCACATATGAAAAGATTGAGTGGTCGAAGTCGAAGTTAATGCAATTTGTCTGGAACGTTGGCTACTGATACAATCGACTACTGAATCAAATTGTGATAGAGCGCATAAATATTTGAAAAAATATGTGGTATGAGTAACTGAGTCTGAAAAAGTTATTATAAACTTTGCAGAGAAACGTCTGTTAGCAAACAGGGCAATGTTTGTCAAAATTCGAGTGGGTCGCATAAACTTCTGAATTTCATAAATTAATTATTTTAAGTTATTTATTTAGTAATTTTATAATTCAAAGGACTTCGAAGAAAGTTACTCTCATTATTGAAAATTGAATTCAAATTAAAATTCGTGAGAGCCCACGTAATTTTTTATGCGTCAGGATAAAAAAATTTTGAATGAGCTTATTTTTTGTACAAATTCGGAGAGATATTCAATTTGAATTCAAAAAGAAAACTAGCCCGTTCAGGTCGAAGTTGAAGTCAATGCAATTTGTCTGGAACGTTGGTCACTGATACAATCGACTTTTGAATCAAATTGTGATAGAGCGCATAAATATTTGAAAAATATGTGGTATGAGTAACTGAGTCTGAAAAAAGTTATTATAAACTTTGCAGAGAAATGCTTATTAGCAAACAGGGCAATATTTGTCAAAATTCGAGTGGGTCGCGTCAGTTTCTGAATTCCGTTAATTAATTATTTTAGGTTATTTATTTATGAATTTATTAATTCAAAGGACTTTGAAGAAAGTTAATCTCATTATTGAAAAGTGATTTCAATTTAAATTTGTGGAAGCCCACGTCATTTTTGTATGCGTCCGGATAAACAAATTTTGAATGATCTTATTTTTTGTACAAATTCGGAGAGATATTCAATTTAAATTCAAAAAGAAAACTAGCCCGTTCCTACTGATTATTTTTTTTTCATTTCTGGATAATTTATGGTAAAGCATTTATGATGGTTAGTAAATTTTTCCAATTTGAAATCCAGAGAAAATGAAAGATTTCATATTCTGAAAGGCACCTCCATATACAAGGCACAAAGCCTGTCCTTTTCAACATGCCCGATGAAAAGTTATATTCACATTCATATTCATCTCCGTTGCCCTTGTAGATTAAGATTCTGATTGGATTAATTATTTCATTTAATGTTGAATTTATTGGATTGCAATAATTGGAATATCACGGGTTACAAATTATTGATAAGCGTGGTATTGATTGATAACAGACACCGAATTATTTATCAAGTGATTAACAGCGTTAAGCAGGTAAATTCAAGTTATAGTATTCCATTGATTGAAGGGCTCTAGAGACGATGGATGACTTGGCTTGGGAGAAAGGCCGTGGCATTGTATGAATTTCTTATATAAGAAATATATATATTATATATCTTATATAATATTCATTGTATGGCTTGGGAGTTGGGAGACAGGTTATTCTGTTGGAATTTCCGTGGCTATCAGTCAGACGTAACTAGGATTTAGTCTCATGACCGTGAAATTATGCCAATGCTACAGTCGACCTAACTAGTTAATTGAAGGCAGAAATAACGCAATTATTATCTGTTTTTGCTGTCCTGCAGCTAGGGAGTCTAGGAACTGCTCTTAATGAAGTTTTATTAACTTCGGTCGCATCCTTTACTTTATTTACGAGTCGCATCCCATAGTATAATAATTGGTCTCATCCTATAATTTTTAAGCTTTTCTGAATTTGACCTTTAAACTATTTAAATTATATTGCTTTTGAAATACGTTACTTAGCTATCCTGCAGCAACATCTTTGAATTTATCAAGGCCTATATTAAGAGGGGATTTACTCTCAAAATTATCTCCTGAACTAAATGATCTATGGTTCTAAAACTTCGAGAGGAGATGTAAATCACTAAAATAAAAACATTTTACATCCCATTAGTTTTTCGAAAAAATTAGAAAAAAAGTTAAATGCATAGAAAACGGCAAAAAAGAGAGATCCTTTATAAATCTCATTCAATTTACGTGCTACAGCATCGAGGATATCTTGTAAAGAGGATAACTAGCGACTCTAGAAGCCCTTTTTTCTATTTTCGCAAAAGGTTCACACGCGTTTAGCTCCTGCTAGGAGCACTTACCTATCCTAAATGATAGATCATTATGAACTGACGATGTAGCTGGACTCCGAAATGTTTTCTCTTATAAAGATATGGTGAATTTTTGTGGTATTGTCTTTGCTTTTAAATTCCTAGATAATTCTTCATATAGATTTGGACTTGAAAGTACGGCTTTGAACAATGCACTACTAAGAGATACCATGAAAAATGGTAGCTAAGGTTTTTGGTTGATGAACCATTAGGGAAGTAGCGATGGTTTGTGTTAGTGACACATTAGAGAAGTAGCGCTGGGCTGAAATTCTTCACCAATCCGTCAAGGCGAAGCAAAACGAAAGCACCATAATATCTTATGCCGCCTCATTGCATGCGACTTATGGTATATTATCGGCGCGTTAAGGGCGAGTTATGGTCGAAGTATTGGCGCGCAGGATGCAGAGGGCTGGTCCAATATCGGCTCATTAATTGTCCAATATCGTCGACGTTTGAACGGACGACGAGCGAGAGAATGTGACTGCTAATGGCCAAATTGTTCGCTATGATTTGCGAGAGATGAGAAAATTTTTGAGTGACATAAAAATTGGATTCAGCAGCGCCATCTCTGCCTAATGGGCATCGCCAATGCTTAACGGTCAGTATCTTTGCTTGACGGTCAGCATCTTTGCTTGCCGGTCAGCATCTTTGTTTAAGGGTCAGCATCTTTGCTTGACGGTCAGCATCTTTGCTTGCCGGTCAGCATCTTTGCTTAAGGGTCAGCATCTTTGCTTGACGGTCAGCATCTTTGCTTGCCGGTCAGCATCTTTGCTTAAGGGTCAGCATCTTTGCTTGACGGTCAGCATCTTTGCTTGACGGTCAGCATCTTTGTTTAA
>NW_025944542.1:29057-37175 GCF_000764305.2 Hyalella azteca
GGTCAGCGTTGGTCAGCGTGGGTCAGCGTGGGTCAGCGTGGGTCAGCGTGGGTCAGCGTGGGTCAGCGTTGGTCAGCGTTGGTTAGCGTTGGTCAGCGTGGGTCAGCGTGGGTCAGCGTGGGTCAGCGTTGGTCAGCGTTGGTCAGCGTTGGTCAGCGTTGGTCAGCGTTGGTCAGCGTTGGTCAGCGTTGGTCAGCGTTGGTCAGCGTTGGTCAGCGTTGGTCAGCGTTGGTCAGCGTTGGTCAGCGTTGGTCAGCGTTGGTCAGCGTTGGTCAGCGTTGGTCAGCGTTGGTCAGCGTTGGTCAGCGTTGGTCAGCGTTGGTCAGCGTTGGTCAGCGTTGGTCAGCGTTGGTCAGCGTTGGTCAGCGTTGGTCAGCGTTGGTCAGCGTTGGTCAGCGTGGGTCAGCGTTGGTCAGCGTGGGTCAGCGTTGGTCAGCGTTGGTCAGCGTTGGTCAGCGTGGCTTCTTCTGTAGTAAAATTAGCTTTCTTGTATTCCGGGGACTATGTCGTCAAACATAAATACAAACTTATCACTCAGTTAGCCAGTAACTACCGGCTTTTCAAGCCAAACCCACCAACCACAGACGACGAATCGGCCGCTATATATACGTGTACTTAGGCCGTTAAGTCTACTTAGGCCGCTAAGTGTACTTAGGCCGCTAAGTGTACTTAGGCCGCTAAGTGTACTTAGGCCGCTAAGTGTATTTAGGCCGCTAAGTGTACTTAGGTTGCTACGAGAACTTAGGCCACTACGTTTACTTAGGCCACTACGTTTACTTGGGCCGCTATATACGTTTACTTGGGCCGCTACGTTTACTTAGGCCGCTACGTGTACTGGGGCTGCTACGTGTTCTCTGATCGCTATGTGTATTTGGGCTGCTACATGTATTTGGGCTGCAACGTGTACTAGGACCGCTACGTGTATTTTGATCGCTACGTGTACTTGAGAAATCTGGAACCATAAGGCTGCCAGGTTACATTATTGTAAACGGGCAATTGATCGTTACATTCCAACGAATTGTTGTTTTCATTAGCCAAGGTATTTACAGAATCAGGCTTTGTCAGGTCTAGTATAAATTTGCGTAGTCATTGCTAGTGTGATGGTAAAATAGTTTCTCAATTATTCACTGTGCGTACAGTTTAGGCTTTCGACGATATTCACCATATATTGGGTGATATATGCAGCATTTAAATTAAATGTAATATAATTCAAATACAGCGATTTAAATCTATTGTGTTTTTATACAATTTAAATAGGGTTACGTAAATCAGTGATACCATTGCAATGCGCCACAATTAGGACAATTTCAATCAGTTATGATGTCAGGAATCGCCTTAAATCTGTCAATTAAATCTATTAATGATACCATGCATCATTTATAGTTATAGCAATTGAAATTTGTAATGCCTCCATCAAGAGCAATTAATGAGGTTATTCAGATCTAATTAATGACGTGGTTCAGATCTAATTAATGACGTGGTTCAGATCGCTAACGCCATAATTATGTGCCCAGCAACGGAATAAATCTTCCCTTAATTGAAGTAAAAAAATGTAAAATGTTTTCAATAGAAACGTATTGCCGAGAAATAAGTAATATAAATTACCTGCAGGTTGACCAAGCGCAGCCTGAGCTCAATCAATCCAATCCATCCATAAAAGTTTTGTAATGACTTATTATTAACCTGCAAAGAATAAATTTTCAGGTCTAGGTAATATCCCGATACGCTAAGTTCTATCCTAGATATGCGCCGCAACTGCCTATCAATATACAATATCCGTATATCCCGATGCGATAAGTATCGTGATACCGTCCCGATACTTATCGATAAGTATCCCGAGACGATAAGTACCAGGCTCCAAACGAACCCGCAATCATATCTCGATCAATATATTCATAAGGATTTTATTAACTCCAAACTAATTTTCTGCCTTTATCCGTGTTCTAGATTTATCGAACTGACGATGGAGCTGGTCTCGGAAACGTTTCCAATAGAGATATGCTAAATTTTTGTGGTGTTTTCTTCGCTTTTAAATTTCTAGTGAATCTGCGATTAAAGCAATCTAGTGACTTTTTTATTCATAAGGTTAAAGACTGTTTCAGTTCGGTACATTTTTTCAAGAACAAAACATGAATTCGATGGTACATTGGTCGTGCAAAATAACTAACTAAGGCCACCCGATGCCGGCTCCTAGCCACAATTTGCAACTGAAATACGTCACTTGAAGTTCAGTGGCAGAGCAGCAGCAGCAGCCGGCGGGCAAAGTTGTGGCAACTTCTTCAATAACGCTCGGGAAAAAACTCTTAATTTATGGTCACCTCTTCGTTAGCATAGAATCACTTGCGCATTTTTGTGAGGGGAAAGTCTGTGGCTTGGGAGATTTTTTAATTCGGATTCATTTCCACGTTAAGCTTTTTTCTCGTAGGAAGCTCCGGGCTTGAAGGAGTTTTGATATGAAGATGCTTTTCAGGAGCATGGAACTACCGCAGCACTTTAGACCGCCACGGAAAAGCTTTCATCGTTTTGCCCTCTGCCATTTTGAATTGAAATTTCTTCAATTTCGACTCAACGGAGAAATATTTTACTTCTATAGCTGCACATTTTGCAAAAAAATTTTTTGACCTCGAAAAATTTATAAGTAGTTAACAGGAAAAAACGAAATTGAAGAAACAGAGAGGGGTTCGAAAATGTACAGCGATTAGAAATAAGAAGATATCGAGATTGTAAAAACTAAATTAAAGAAACAGAGAGGCTTTTGAAAATGTACAACGATTAGAAATTAGAAGAAATCGAGATTATTCGCAGACAATCTTAGAATGATAAAAAGTATTGTGGTAACTTCTGTATAAAATTGAGCCTACATGTAAGAGCAACGTGAAATACAGTGCATTAAGCAAATCTGCTGCTCTCGATTACCCGACGAAAAAATAAGAGTAGTTTAATTGACTTCTGCACCACCTGTGCCTTACAGCCGGAGAATGGATGGCCGGTCGCGATTCTGTGCTTATTTTCAACGGGTTTCGTACACTCAAAAAATGTAATGGGTCACATTACGAAAATACTCACATACTTTATATTCAGACCGTTGTTGATGCTTCGATGCTGAATAGAGGTAAATTATTAGCTTCTTCAATAGTTATTCATGTCAAAACATGAATAACTGGGGAATTTTGGGGGATTCATACTGATGAGCCTAATTTTTAATATAAATTATTAAATTATTTAGTAATAATTAAGAAAAATACAGGCCTTCAATGCCTTGCACAGTTGATTACATAAGGTAATGGTAATATCATTGCTATTTCTTATTGACTTGCCAGCTTTATAAGAAGAAACATTCGACTAAAAGCACTTATAAAAACGAGTATTATAATTTTGAGCACAAATGAAGGCCGTCACCAAAACACTGAAACGCACACAGTTGAACATAAAGTAATGGTAATATTATTGCTATCACTTCCTTAATTGCCAGCGTTACAAGAAGAAACATTCGACAAAAAAACACTAATAAAAACGAGTATGATAATCTTTAGCATAAATTAAGGTTGTCACCAAAACACTGAAACATTTCATGTGCATGCGCCGGCACCCCACAAGGTAACAGACTGACTGCGGCCGCGTACAGCACTGCGGAGGAAAACGTTTTCATGTAAATAATGAACGTTTTTACTTGAAACTATGCTGGTATTGTGATAGCTTTTTCCGACTAGTTGCATGTAATTTTCTCGCTCCGTTTGCTAACGTATCACAGTGTTTTTTGTTTCCATTACTGAAAAGTATCATGTAAATAAATTTTTTCACACTTCCGTCATGTTGAGAAAATTTAAAGTTGATTTCCATCAACATCAAAATAATTTATCTCATATGGAAATATTTTAAAAATTTCGTGATTGTGAAAATAGTCTAGTGATTAACAATGTTTTCAGAAATCGAACGTCTACTGACGTCATTGGAATTGGCAAGCTTGAACTATCTCTTACTTAACATATCATGAATTGATCTATTAGATATTATTATATATCGTATATATATTTGTCATAGTTTGAAGGCGTGGGTGGAGAATAGCTCTGCAAATAAACAAGGGCTGCTCGGGTACGTATTACATGAAACTTATCGTGTTGCGATGTTAACATGAGGTTATTAACCTGGGTCACGACGAGTATACCAGCTAGTATATTAAAAAAACATCTAAGTGTTTTTTCGGCGATAACGTGGCACTGCTGTCACTTCAATGTGAATGAAAATCGGCTTACATTTCAGGTAATACCGGCAGCAATTTTTAACTGGGCATAAGCGAAGCAAACCTGTCGACGATAAACCTTAAAATATGAACTCTCGATGTTTGCTCCAATAAAAAATGTTTTTATCAAGAGATAACATGATAGCGAAAAAGAAATGATAAGCACAGTTGCTGTTCGTACCTCATGGTGGACGGCTGCGAGCTCTCATTCTCTTCATACTGTTTGCCAACTTTTCCAGTGAGAAATACACGTTGTCTAACGAAGGTTAACTTTACTCATTTCTGTGTTTTAGTTGAGGTGAAGGCAAGAGCTGAAAGCATGTTTGAAAAAGAACTCGGAAAACGTTCACTTGCTTCAGCCATTTGTGGCTGAGCGAATACCTGGACTAGTTTGCATGAGTGAAAACGTAGAGGCCCGAGCATTTAAAAAACGTTTACTCGTAATTTGTAACAGACGTTCGGTTGTATATTTAAAAGAAAATTTCATGTTTCGTTTCCTCTTTATTTATTGCAATTGTTGAAAATTTCTTGATTAATTTTTGTTGACTTTTTAGAAGAATTTTTGGTTCTCAGTGATTGACAGTGAGGTTATCAGTACATAATCATTTGTTTCGTAATTATAATGAAGAGAATCCGAGTTTGTTTTAATCCTTCAACTCACCGAGTTGCTATCAGAAAAAATTGTGGTACTAAATTTGGTGAGCTAATTTTAATTAATCAATTGATTGATTGAAACAATTATCAGATTGAGAATGAATGTCGAGGATACTGTCCAATAATATATACTTTTTCGATTTAATCTTGAAAATATATACTGATTACGACCATGATAATTATACCTGAAGACATTCCTAATTTAAAATTTGTTAGCCATATGGATGTTCGGGTTCTGTAAAAAAATATAGTCATATTAAGAATTTCAAAATTTTAGAGCACAGAACTTTTTCAATAGTTCTTACTGTAACTACAACCTTAGTTTGAAATGCAAATTGTCCCAATTCGTCACAACTAAAAATGACATAACGTCCCATGTCTCTTATAGCTGAATTATTCTCACCAGAGTTTGAGCGTAATCCGACTGAGAATCTGTTCACTCAGCTGCCCTAGACAATCATGCAAATACAGCGAGGGTCGGTGCTTGTAGACAAGCTGTCAAAAATGCGAAAAAACTACAAAGTTGGAAGCGGAAAGTTGATTTTGCGCGCCGACACGCGGGCGATGTTCTGCCTCGACTTGTAGATTGGATGTTATAAGTTATTAAATTGCTGTTATAGGCTCGATCTCTGAAGCCAAACGAAAATAGTCACGATCAAATTGTATTTACTGAAAAGTATTGAAAGCAGTGCTACAGAGCAAATTGTAATTTATTCATGAGCGGACATTATTGCGGTTCCTTGGAATGATGAATGTGACAATGACATGATGAATGTGACAATGCATGACGAATGTTACAATACATAATGAATGTGACAATGACATGATGAATGTGACAATGTCTTATGAATGTGACAATACATGATGAATGTGACAATGTCTTATGAATGTGACAATGACATGATGAATGTGACAATGTCTTATGAATGTGACAGTAAATGGTGAATGTGACAATGACATGATGAATGGGACAATGACATAATGAATGCGAAATGGCATGATGCTTGTGACAATGCATGATGAATGTGACACTACATGATGAATGCGACAATGACATGATGAATGTGACAAAGACATGATGAATGCGACAACAAATGATGAATGTGACAATAACATGATGAATGTGACAATGCATGATGAATGCGACAATGACATGCTGAATGTGACAATGATATGATGAATGTGACAATGACATGATGAATGTGTTAATACATGACGAATGCAACAATGTATGCTGTGGTGACAATACATGATGAATGCGACAATGACATGATGAATGCGACAATGACATGATGAATGTGACAATAACATTATGAATGTGACCGTAAATGGTGAATGTGACAATACATGATCAATGTGACAATGCATGATGTAATAGAAACGAGAAATAAACAAATGAAATAAATAATTCTTCCCGCGCCGTAGCCACGAAGGCGCTCACGGGCGCCAGGCTAACGAGAAAACACAATGACATGATGAATGTGGCAATACATGATGAATGTGACAATGACATGATGAATGTGACAATGCATGATGTAATAGAAACAAGAAATAAACAAATGAAATAAATAATTCTTCCAGCGCCGTAGCCACGAAGGGGCTCACGGGCGCCCGGCTAACGAGAAAACTTGCGTCGTCCAAATCAGGAACTCGCGGACTGGAGCTTTCAAGTTACAGAGGATCAGGACTGAGTTCCGGCATGAATTTAAAAGTTTTGTAGAAGTTAATTATTTATCCGTGTGGAATTTTTTCTCTACCGCGATTTCGTAGATTTTAATTATGAAATATTTTTTTTTGCGAAACGTTTTTGTAGACGTCAATTGTTTTTCCGCATGATATTTTTTCTCTACCGCGATTTCGTAGTTTTAGTTATGAATTTTTTTTTGCGAAACGTTATTTCCCATCACGATTGTAGATAGGAAAAATTTTACACGAGCACATGGCATAACAATTATATATTTTTAACTTGTAATATAATATTTGACTATTGCCATCTCTGATATTAAAAAAACGGAAGAAACAGGTTTTGATGGAGGCCTTCTGATTCTTTATTTTTTTCTTATGTACAATGATTAGTTGAGTCAAACTCGTCAGTCTGAATAAGTCGTATTCAGAATGTAATTAGTAGTTAATTCTGCTTATTAAATTGAATGAAATAAACAAGACCAGTTAAGATCTCGTAATCTTGACGAATTTAAAACTTTTTCTAGATAAGTACGTATTGTCGTTAGTATTAACTTTTTTCAACATTATAGAGTATTGATAAATACTATCGTGTTTAATTTTAATATTTTTTGCAGTTTCAGCACAGCCTCCGCATGTTCAGTGGAGGCTCCACCGTGGCAGGTCGCTCTTCCATATCAAGGACCACGACAATACGAAGCATTTCTCTAATTTTAAAATCTGGCATAGAGATTTATCGCGCTAATTACTTTACCTTGCCTTGCTACTGAATTGATACCGGATATAAATTTTGATGTAGATTCAAGGAACATCAATACATAAATACTAATATTTCCTACCGATGGACTAACGATTATTAAAAGACGAATTACGTTATTTTTCAGTGTCATAAATATTATTAATCACCGATAGTCTAATGAAGTGACAAATATTTTTCCACGCCAATAAATATAAAAAATTAAGTAAAAATCTGTAGTGATATTCCGTCACAAGTTGAAATTAATATACCGGATTGATTGTGAAAAATACAATAAGATGTAAAAGTCAGTGAGTAAAATCGAACGAATTTGCTGATCATAAGGTTCACTGATAAATATTTCACTTCTTCAAAAGAATCAAAATGAAACATTGGAAATATAAGTTGACTATAAAGAAGCGAAAACAGATCGTAAGGTTCACTGATAAATATTCTACTTCTTCAAAAGAATCATCCGAAAATGAAACATTGGAAACATAAGTTGACTATAAAGAAACAAAGACAGAAACTCTTGTAGCCTAGAAACCAAAATAAAATTTCAAAATATGAATGGCAGTAATGCTACAAAAAGGATAAAAAGAACACACATTACAGGAAGAATATAAGAAGAAGAAGAATATAGAACAAGAATGACATTAATGTTATAACGCCAAGACTCTCGTGGAGCTGAAGCATCATGCTGAGCTGGACCAGGAGAATCATGCTGAGGAGATGCAAGATCAGCTATCGCTCCATGGCAGTAGCATTACTGTTATGTTGTGCAATCATGATGTGCATCAGTTCA
>NW_025944543.1:0-437 GCF_000764305.2 Hyalella azteca
ATCCTTTTTTGTCTCGCTTCTTCTCATGTCTTTTTAATCCTTTTTTGTCTCGCTTCTTCTCATGTCTTTTTAATCCTTTTTTGTCTCGCTTCTTCAGTTCTTCTCATGTCTTTATCATCCTTCTTTGAATGTCTCGCTGATTGCCGGGTGCAGAAGTGTATGCATGAGCAGACACATGTTTTTATCTTTATTTCTTTGATTTTCATACGCAGTATATCCACAAATATTGTTTGGCAGCTGGAGGAAACTTCCACATTTCATACTTTGAAAGCGTCTTGGCAGGTGAATGAGCGAATGCGTACGCCTGTATTAATTTTTACCTCTCCTATATAATAAATACCTTCTTCCACCTTTACCTAGCCATAACTACTGCTTGACATTTGGAAGTGCGAATTCTTACGCCTGTATTCATTTCCACCTCTCCTAATAAATATGTC
>NW_025944544.1:0-3114 GCF_000764305.2 Hyalella azteca
CTTCTCCTGACTTCCTATAATTTATCTAACTGAACCACTGAAGGTGAAAAATAAATTAGAATTCAGTAGAAGCAGTTGCGTGGCTTGCTGCTTGCGAGCATCTGCTCACGAGTAGAAGCATTCACCAGTAAACATTCATTCACCAGTAAACGCCCTGTAACTATCGAATCGAAACTATTCACTATTACGTAATTAAATCGACCATATTAATAAACTTATTGAATTAAACAGCAATAATGCACAATCTACGCCTTATTATGTCGGCCACAGTAAAATCCTACAATGCTAACTAATGTTGCGGGGCGAGAAGGAGGTCAGAACAGTTTTTTAACGGAACAAACAAAGCAAACCGAAAACACCTTGCGTAAATGTTGGTTTAAAGCTGGTCGAGTATCACTATATATTCACTTCAGATGCATCATGCGATCTCTACACCCTAATAGGTGGCTGAATCACGGCACGCGTTTCAACTATGTAGTGTTACATCTATCTACATCTGTAGTGTTACATCTATCTACATCAATAGTGTTACGTCTATCTACATCTAACGTGTTACATCTATTTACATCTATCATGTTACATCTACCTACATCTATAGTGTTACATCTATCTACATCTATAGTGCTGCGTCTATCTACATTTAACGTGTTACATCTATCTACATCTATAGTGCTGCGTCTATCTACATCTATCATTTACATCTATCAATAAAATCTGCACACTCATTTTATTGAAGCAGTGATAATTGCAAGGTTGAATAGAGGTTGCATCCCAGGTTCTCGGTTGTCCAACGCTCTTGGATAATAAAGTGTCGCTTCATCCTTAGAATGTAAGTATGGTTAGAAATACTTGGACTCGAATCACGATCCTGAATATAGCTTGGACATTCTAGGATGACATAAGAGAACTAAAATGAATATAAGATAATAAAAATCAGATCACTAAAATATATGCAAATACGAACATGCAAAAGATTGCATTAAATGTTTACACCGAGTAAATGACACGAGATAAATACTGATAAAGTAGGAATAAATCTCAGTAACTTTGCTCCAACTTACCTTGCCAGTGCGAGTTGTGGGACACAAATGAACATCAGTAAAACCTATTTTCCGGATCGAGCCTATAAAAATGTATCTTGACTTGAATCATAATTAAAACAATTGGGACATTAATTACAGTATAGGGTAGTGTTCACCACAGGATGATCGTAGAATTTCTTTAAATTACTAAAATTTCCATATAAATTTTTTGCTTTTTGAATTTCTTATTGCAATTATAATCTTTTCGGGCACTACCAAGTTGATATCATAGAGTTGCGAAATAATTGAAGTCGTTCTGCATCGGCTGGAAAAAAATTCCATTTAGACATGTAGCCAAATTGAATTTTTATATCAAAAGAAACGAGCAGCTATGATTTTGGTAGAGTTTTTAGATCTTTTTGACGTAATTACAAGTTCGTTCAATATAATTCGACAAAAATTTTAATATAGCGCAAAACTTTCCAAACAATGTGAGTTCCTTCCATTTAAATACCTTTATAATTACAAAAGTAAAGTCCTATGAGGTTGTGAATGAGGAGCTTGCGAAAAAAATCTGATGTTTTCTTAATAATTTTTTTCTCTTATTGAAAATTAATTAAATAAATTACGTTCAATTTTTTCTGTTTCTATAACAACACTTTGTTTTGCTTTCACTCACGGTTCAAGGATAATTATCACACCATTACTATCAAATTTGTTGCAATAAATCATTGCTTGTTATGATTACTGAGGGATTTGTTTTAGAAAATCTCATCGGCAGGCAGTTGTATTTACATGTATTCTTTAATGCTTAAATATGACGAAATAATTGCATAAACCAGTATTGACTTATTTATGACGGGGATTTGGATGAAAGGCCCATGGGGTATTGGGAAACTTTTCAAAAATTAAAAACGTTTAATTTGAACAAGAAAAAAGAAGAATGAAAAATCGCTAAAAAATTTTNGGCTGGCACGACACAAGGGAGTTACAAGTTATCTGCAGGGCCGAGCTTGCAGTTATATTTTAACTCGTAAGGCTGCGGCCGTACACGCATGGAAGGGGTAGAGCGTGGGAAGAAAGTGGCCGCCTCCACGTCCAGCGGCGCTGGTATGCCACCTCACAAAACTGGACAAATTGCAATACCTGTCGTATTGTGCCGTTGTCAGCTGGGAGCTGATGGAATGTATGAAGAAAATATTAGGAAAATATTAAAATATATAATTGAAACGTATATTAAAATAATAGAAACAAAGCTGTGTAGATTCGTTTCTAATATTTTCTATTTAATAATTTGAAGTACATTATGTGGCGAAGGATATGTTTTTATTTCTGGAGATATATGCTGTCAGGAAAAATACAAAAATTGGTAGTTAAATCTTGAAAAATGTCTGCAGAAAAACACAAGAAACCCCACAAAACTCCTAGAATTTTTGCAGAACTCATTAATTTTCTAATCACTTCATATAGATGGTTTAAAAATATGAAGGTATAGCCAGTTAGATTGCTTATGTCTCTCCAGTCTGAAGTTATTTAATTTCCTTTTAGTTTTGCGTAGCTGTATCTGTTCGCCCAAATTTATTCCGGTTTCTCATTCACGTCATCAAGATAATGGAAGTTTGATGCTGCGTAATTGAGTTTATTCTTGTATGCACCTAAATGATTAAAAACTCGTTACCTACCACATATTCATTAAAATAAAAAGTCCCGCATGCCATACACCGCGACCAAGGAAATTTAACGTTTTTTTGCTGAGCTCTCGTCATAGCGTATCAGCAGGACTTTCTATTTACTGAAATCTGGTCATGGCGTCTCAGTAGAACCTTCTCTTTACTGAAATCTGGTCATGGCGTCTCAGTAGGACCAGCTTTTACTGAAATCTGGTCATGGCGTTTCAGCAGGACATGATTTTACTGAAATTTGGGAATGGCTACTCAGAAGGACCTTCTATTTACTGAAATCTGGTCATGGCGTCTCAGCAGGACCAGCTTTTACTAAAATCTGGTCATGGCGTCGCAGCAGGACCAGCTTTTACTGAAATCTGGTCATGGCGTCTCAGCAGGACCAGCTTTTACTGAAATCTGGTCATGGC
>NW_025944545.1:0-364 GCF_000764305.2 Hyalella azteca
CGAGGTTTACCTTGGTAGCCTTAAGGAAAGTAGTGATTTCCTTATTCAATTTTACTTCTAATTTTTCTAAAGTATTCATTTTACAAAATCCTAAGAGGACTTTTGTCTTCAAATATAGGACAAAAATCTATCACTTGCAAGTGAATGTCTTAGAAATATTTTATTACCTCTGAAAATCTGACCCCTAAAATCTACAAAAAAAATTTCTTCAAAAATGTTGAAAATAAAATAATGGATAGGAACACTAAAATTCACTCAAAAAACAGAAAATATCAATCCCCAAAACACAAAAACTCATAAACTCCAGAATCCACCTTCAAGACTACATTAGAGCCATCTTGACGCAAAAATCGTACACCCTCAC